>NC_136008.1:13295571-13310571 GCF_048128805.1 Centroberyx gerrardi
ATTGCTGGTGTCATTGTTTAAAAATAGCTATAACTAGGAGGCTGACACAGAATCAAAATCTGTATATAGATTTTTCTTTTAATACGAAATCACATTACACTGTAGATCTGACTCACAAGACTGACTTAGCTCACTGTGCCAATACTTTTGCCATTTGAGTACATATGAGTATTCAAATTTAATATCCACCTTCTCCTCTCTTTCCAGACCATGAGTGCAGACGACGTGATATGCACCAGAGTCTACATACGAGAATGAACAAGAGCACTTCTCACTTTTCGTCCCTCCACCTCCCTCTCCCTCTGCCCATCCCCCCCCTTGTCAAGGCAGCGCTGGGAGATAGCAAGTCTGTAGTCTAGTTCTGCACCAGTATCTCTGTTAGCTTCACTATGTATTTAGTCCAGTCATTGGATCTAGTATGTCGCATATCTACACCTTGGTCTTAGTTGCTGAGTTATCAGTCTGTCTTTCTAACTCCACCGAACGTGACCCGCTAGGGTTGTAAATGTTACAGTGTATGTTGTGTTGCATGTGTGATTGTCTGGGTGATAGCCCATGTATTTGAGGAGGAGGTGTGTGTGTGTGTGTGTGTGTACGTGTCAGTATGTGACTATATTTGTAGTTGTGTAAACCAATCTATGAGCTCTTCCAGTTTCAGGTCAGTTTTGATGTGTCCCTCCTCTCTGTTTCTTTAGCCCCGCCCCCCCCGCAACGTCCCCCTTTTCTATCTCTTGACAAAGTTTTATATTTATTACTACACTAGAGCCTGATACAGTACTGCTAAGGTTTTTACTTTGTGTCTCTTTTATATGAAATGTGATCATAGGAAACAACACTTTCTATGTGAAGACAATAAAGCACGATATTGCCTCAGCTTGATGTTGACTCTTTGCTCCCACACACATCCTACTCAAAACCATTAGAAACATAAAAAGCATTTAATGGTGCATTCATTTTATGGTTTGTGAGTGTAGCTGCATAGAATATGCACACATTAGAGGGCTCCATCTTATTTTAGGCTTTCTGTCAGCTGTCTGCAACTAGAATAACTTGTCTGTCCCCTCCACCCCTTCGAGTATCTCTCTCCCTCTCGATTTTTCTGCCCCCCCCACCCCTCCTCTCTGTCAATCATCTCGCTGCCACATGCCCTCATTCTTCCACTCATTCCTCTCTCACCATATTTCACCGCTGCAACTCTTTCCATTTCAATTTTTCCGCCCTCTGCGCACTTTTATCTCTCGTTTCATATGGATCTGCTCATCCTGTAGTTTTCCATGTGAAGCGAGAGACAGAGTTAGCTGTGGGAATGATGGCTCTGCTTTCAACATTTTATTTCCATATTTCGCTCAGCAATTGGATATATTTTGTTCATAATTTTCTGGAAGGCCTTTAAAGGCTGACTGACGTGAAGCATCAGATCTTCATTTATAGACCATCTGTTGTTATGGCAACCATGGAGGATGATGAGAGGAAAGGAGGTGAACTTGGGACTGTTTCTTGGCTGGACACTGGCCGCCTGACCAATCAGCAAATGGCCAGGGAGTTAGGGTCAGTGGGCGTGTCTCCAACAGGCAGGAAATGCCAATTGGATTACAGGTTACAGTTGATTGACAGCAGATGTGCTTAACAAGGAGTGGGCTGTTAAGGGACCTGGAAATGGAAAAAGGACTGGAGAGAAAGATGGATGACCTGGGGTTCTCACACACACACACACACACATAGGAACGACGCAGGTATGCAGGCACACACACAAACACACACACATGCACGCACACACATATACAAACACACACACACACACACACACAGTATGATACAGCAAGTAAAAACTAGATAGGTGTACCTGAGAGAGGAATTTAGGAATACTAAAACTGCTCTCTCTCTCTCTCTCTCTCTCTCTCTCTCTCTCTCTCACACACACACACTATCTCTTCTTTCTCTCTCTCTCTTTTTGCCCTGCAGCTGTGTGTAGTTACAGTGTGACCCCAATAAAGTCCCCTCCTCTGCCTCCTGCCCTAATAAAAGGGGTAAATAACTACCCCTCCCTCCCTGTTTATTACCCCCTGGGGCAGTAAAAGGCAGCTGTCTGGCCCCCTTCAAAACGCTCGGCCCGCACCGGACCCCCGTAAAAAAAAACACACATACACACACACACACACACACGTTCACATACCGAACTAAACACACACATTCTGTGAACTCTTCACACATACCATCAAACACTCACACTGTACATGCAGCTCATAAAACACTCCCCTAGTTCACCCAAAAGGCGGATAGACAAACTGCCTGGTGCACATTCACACAAAAACCTGTGAAAACACAAAGATCCCCGTACAAGGTTTGCAAAAACAGCCACATACACAAACTGAGCATACGGTCTCTGCTGCTGATATTCAAAACACGTCGTTATCCCTGCAGATCGTTGGCTTCACCGAGAAAAGTCACAGGCAACAGAAGAAATGACTCAGACTGGACATCTGAATTGTTTGGCAACATCAAGTTTAACATCTTTCACATGCAAAACATATCTCACTCGCACACTCCCAGTACGTCAAGCAATAGAAAGGTACATAGAAATAATCGAAACACCTGCACACACACGCACACCCACACACAAACAATAAAGACACCTGAATGATGGAGTGCACACAGCTAATACACTTCATCAGTCAGACGGTAAGTGGAAATCCGATACTCTTCATCCTAATGAGGTTAGCATAAGCAATCAGTAGATATTTGAATAGAAAGCAAGAGTTAGTGTGAGCAGATTAGTTTAGGTGCCTCGAGGCTGTGGCTGTCTCTAAGCTCAGTTTGATTGATGATTTATGCGCAGGGAGGAGGAGCGGAGTGTGTGTGTGTGTGTGTGTGTGTGTCTGCATGCTTCAGTGTAAGTCACAAAAGGCTTGATGGATGATTTGCATTCTGGTTGAAGCAATTATTGACGCGGGTCGAGTGCATTCTGGGTTAGATAGTAAAGAAAGTGGGAGGGCCTCAAGGAAATATGCCCCGCAGGTGGCTAAGCAGGAGAGCATGATGGGTAAAAGAGGCCCGTTCCCTCACAACGTGTTCGTGACAGCCTGTCACTGCACACACACATGCACACACACATTCACAGACAGAGCATGCATGTGACAGTTTGATGATAGGCATTTAACAACACCCACACATACTGTACTGTCTCTGCCCAAGATATTGATTTACACCCACATGCACCTGCAAGTCCGCACAACTTGATACACACACATCCACGCTAACACACACACACAGCGGCAAAGTACACCAATCTCCTGTGGCAAGAGCAGTTTAGACCACCCAGGAACATTTGAGGCCTCTTGTAAAATGTTGGTCAAGAATAGTACACATAAAGGCATACCACACACACTGCTGCTCTTGCCTCCTCACAGTTTCAGTGTTTCCAGGAGAAAGTAGCAAAAAGTAGTCATCAAAACCACATTTGGCATTCACACACGCACATATGCAAGCATGCACTCACACGTACACAAACACACACACACGCACAGAAAGTTCTACCTATGATCTTCAATAAAATCAGTCTTTTCCTGCTTTATCAAGAAGCACAGCTGAAAGTGACAGGATGGGAGAGAGTGGTGAAGACATGCAATAAAGGTCATGGAAGGGAGTCCAACCCCGGAAATTGCAAGTAACATGCACCTTGGCCCATTCAGCCTCATTGGACACCTAAAAACAACCTTCAAAAACCGTCCACCGTCTGAGCGGAGAATCCTTCCATCTGAGGAAAATAAAGTCAAAGAGGAGAGGAGAGGAATGGAGAGGTTGAATCAAGACGCTGAGGGAGGGGTGAGCTAAAGACAAATGCTTCCTTGTATCAGACCCAATCTTCCTCGTCTACTTTTACGGAAGAACACATTTCATCTTCACTTACATCTTCTACATAAACAAGGCAAAGGTCAATTATGTACAGTGGTCTTAGACGTGATCTACAGTCAACAAAGCCCCTAATGTAACCCAGTGGGGAGAGTCATCAAACTGCTCCCAGATCAGTGCCTGGGGTGAGCATCATACTCCTCTCTGTAAGGGACAGTGGTCCTTCAGTATATGGCAGAGGTGGATTGAATGAGGTCTTTGTAGAGATGGACCCTGTGATGCTAAATCTGATTACAGACTCCATCACTGACCCCTGGATAGACGGAGGGGGAGGCAGGCAAAGATAGAAAGAGAGATAGAAGGGATGGGGGAAAGAGAGAGAGAGAGAGAGAGAGAGAGAGAGAGAGAGAGAGAGAGAGAGAGAGAGAGAGAGAGAGAGAGAGAGAGAGAGGTGGCAGAGGGGGAGAGAGTGGGCATGTGGAGGGAGGCGCCCAGGAGGATCATCAGGCATTACAGGGTGATCAACTGTCAGAACTCCATGACTCATTCTGTTTTTATAGGATCAGCCCACTTTAAAGACACACACACACTCACACACAGGCTCACAAATGCACACACACACACACACACACACACACACAAACACACATGCACCTTTCACCCAGACGAAAATCCAGATAACATGTTTTGATAAGATAAACGTATATCCTCCACAGCTACTGTGTTTTTATTCAAGATCATCAGGTTTATCATGCATAAAACCCTGACATGAGCTTTATTTTATGGCATTCATCAAACAGTAAATGCACACTGAGAGCCTCTGGGAATCAAAGGGAGGATCTGAATAGAGACGCATAAGATAAGAAATTCCAGAGAAAGGGAAAACAATAGCTGGGCTGGAGTCGGAGTCGGAACAATGGTAGATTTACAGAGTCTGCATTTGATTACTGAATACATGAGGTTCAGTTTCTCTCTCCCTCCTCTCCTCTCCTCTCCTCTCCACCTCACTCTCTCCATCTCTTTCCTCTTCAGACCAGTTCCAGACAGCGGCCAGGCCAAAGCATACCGGAGACCAGGATGTCATAGCTGGACATGCTTTAACACTGGGGCTGAGGTGTGTGCTGTGGTGTGATGTGATTGGTTGCAGTGGGCTGCGGTTTGGGAACAGGGGTGGAGGAAGCACACCTTGTAAAAAAAATGACTGGCTGCTGGACTACACACACACACACACACACACACAAAGAGTTATGGACTGAAACGCTCTTACCCACAAGTTGCTGTATGCATGAGAGACCAATAAACTGAACATTTCTGCAACAAATAGCAATACAATGCTCAACTTATGGGAACAGAGAGAGAGAAGCGCTGTACACTAATAGATAGAATAGCATTATAACCACGGGTATAAAATGCTGCCAGCGTCTCCTGCCAAACCCAACAGCGCTGACGCTTTAGGAGTGTCGGCTGACAGGTAGAAAACAGGCTTGTCTACTACAGCACTGACACTTCACCGCCACTACTGTCTAACTTATCCATATATCACACCTGCTACACTTATAATATGTAACATGTTCGTGCTATGGTATCTTGCTGCCCCTATCTATCCATCTGCACAGCCAAGCTCTATGGCTGACATTGATTTACTGATCATTCAACAGACAAAATATCCCACGGACATGCCAACTACTGTAGTAGGCATAGCGGGCATTCCGTTTACACCCCGTCTTCAAATGTTTATTCGCCATGACAGGAAAGACCAGGAAAACAGACGACAGAAGTATGCCACCCAGCTATATTCAGTACTTGTTGTGTAGCGGTAATTAGTAAAAAAATTATAGCCTGCATTGTATTCATTTATGAGTTGTCACAACAGTATTTTCTCAACTCTGCATCTGACAGCAGCTCGATTGCATAGTTCAGCTTTACGCCTGACGTTAGTGTGCTCCTGCATAGCTCCCACTGGTGTGAGAGAGACTGCTCTGTGTGTGTGTGTGTGTGTGTGTGTGTGTGTGTGTGTGTGTGTGTGTGTGTGTTGGCTCTCACACTGTTCTACCTCTGTGGAGGAATCTGTGGTTGTGTACTGTGAGGCTGGTCGCTTGTGAGCTAACTCATCTGACTTTACATAAGGCTGCCAGTCAGCACTACTATGCTGCCAGTCTAGTTAACAGCCACCTGCCAAACAATGCTAATGTGAGTCACTGCAAACCAGTGTGTGTGTGTGTGTGTGTGTGTGTGTGTCTGTCTACGTGTGTTTGTATATGTGGACATGTGTATGTCCACATATCTGTATTGTGCATGTGCATTTGCATGGACTCTGTTTGACATTAATACTGCTGTCTATTGTATGTGCATGATGCATAGTAGTGCATGCTTGTGTGCATGTGTGCACATCGGTGTGTGTGTGTGTGTATGTGCGTTTCTTTGGATTGTTGTTGTGCACTGCTATCATCTGACCATACAATCACATGCTTCTCACTAGATTTGCTGTGGCTGCAACCAAGAGGCAGAGGAGATGAGAAGCGGAAAAGCTAAGATAAAGCTAAGATCCTCTGGGAGGAAGAGAGGGTGGAAGAAGAAGAAGAAGAAGAAGAAGAAGAAGAAGAAGAAGAAGAAGAAGAAGAAGTAGAAGAAGAAGAAGAAGAAGAAGAAAAAGAAGAAGAAGAAGAAGAAGAAGGAGAAGAAGGCAGTAATAGCCAGGGCAATGATGGTGATACCACGAATCATGAAACAAATTACTAAGTTTGAAGTCAATTATCCAATTGTCATTTTCTTATTTTCCCAACCAGTTACATAAATCAAAGATAATGAAGCTCTTCTCATTTCAAGATGTCTTTGCTTAGTTGAACCTTTAGACTCCAAACCGATAGCTCTCTCTCTCTCTCTCTCTCTTGGTCCTGGCAGAACTCCCTCACCACACTGTGACTCTTGATTGGTAAAGTTGATTTACGAGAGACAGACAAAGACATTTAACATTACCACAAATAAGATAGACATTGGTGGAATTCAGCATATGCCCCGCTCAGAGATCAGCTGACTGTTCCCGAGTCATAGCATTAACAATCAGAGGACAGGACAAACTGACCATGGATAATCTTTCCAATTAGCTATAAAAGGACACAACCCAACTTGGTTCACTGCTGTTACAGTCTTAAAAAACTAAGGAATGGGTCCAGCGTGGCTGTTTAGCTGGCTTGAAATACATTAGTTGAAGCATAGTGACACCAAGTGGTGATGAATGAAAGTTGTTTTAGCAGCAAATGAGCTGCAGCAGTAATAATGCAGTAGTAGTACTAGTGGTAGCAGTAGTTGTAGTAATTGTACAGTAGTAGTGCTAGTGGCAGTATTAGTAGTAGTAGGCCTAGTGATAGTACAGAAGAAGTACCTGTAGTGATAGCAGGGGCAGCAGCAGTATAGTACAGTGGTAGTACTATTAGTGGTAGCAGTAGCAGTAGTAGTAGTAATGATACAGTAGTAGTCATACTAGTGGTAGTAGTAGTAGCAGCAGCAGTAATAGTACAGTAGTAATACTGGTGGTAGTAGTAGTAGCAGCAGTAGCAGTAATAGCAGTAGAAATAGAGGCAGAAGGAGAAATGGTATAACTGCTAGAAATAGTGGAAATAGTAGAAGTATTAATGTCACTATAGCAGTAAACGTTGTAGCGGTGGTCATTTTCAGTCCACCATGACTCTATTATGTACAGTTCAACACATAAAATTTTAAAATGTCTACAAAATACTGAGCTCTTGTGGCTACACTGCTATCATGGCTATATTCTAACATAAAAAGTATTTTTAATGGAGAGAGTGTCGCGCCTGGTCGTTCTCATGCCCTCATCTGGTAATTCCGTGTCTCTAAGTTGTTTGTCCTTGAAGTTCTTGTTCATGACATTCTACCATCAATGATGGTTTTAAAAGGTCTGCAATGCATAGTGGGGTTACATCATACCCTGTCACCAAATCATCAATAAATAAATTAATTAATTAATTCTTGACCAGCTGGCCTTGTGTGACAAACAACATTTTGAGTGATAGGCATTTTGTGCAAACTGCAGATGGAATGTCTTTTGATATTATGCATGTATACTAGAATCTCTTACAGACAGCATATTAGTGGTTGATGGAAGAAGGGACTCATGTCTCATTGCAACAGCCTTGAAACGGTCCAGCTCCATGTGGCGCCACTCTCTGGACAGAGAGAGGTAACTGAGGGGTCCGAGGACCTGAAGGGGGCGCCCAAGAGCTGTACAAGAGTCTGCAAGTCAAAAACAGAGGCTGGCTGTTCAGAATAGTGGTTACCAACAGATTCATTTCACCAACACACTATATCACTCACTAGAAGTTAACACAGTGAAAGTATAGGTCTATAAAGGAGGATTGTTTTAAACGTAGTTTCCACTCCACTTTTATCTCCTCAAACAGTATAGACAGCTAATTGGGGCTCAAAGTCCTAAAATGGGGTTGGGTGGTGTGATGCATATTTGGGGGTGATGAAAAGGTTTGGGAATCCCTAGATTAGACTAGACATTCAAGAGAGATGGGCATTCTCAAAATGGTCCAAATACACACCCAAGGCATCTACTGTTCATGTATACATTTTTCATGTCCCTTAGTTTTGATCAATTGACCACCAGTAATTATAAAAGCTGGCAAATAATATAAGATGTCCAGAAATCTAAATGAATCAAAAGTACATCATTATGTCCCACAAGATTAGCTACAGCTGCCTTATCTGTGAAAGCAATTAACAAATGAAACAATGGATGAAACTAAGTCAAAAGTGAAGAGAGCAATCTGAAACATCTGAAAGAGAGAGAGAGAGAGAGAGAGAGAGAGAGAGAGAGAGAGAGAGAGAGAGAGAGAGAGAGAGAGAGAGAGAGAGATGTGGCTTTGAGGTTTTCTCAATGTGAACCAGGCGCTCAGTCTGGTGGATGGAGCAGGACGGAGTGAGGGAGGGGAGGTCTGAGGATAAATGCGCTCTTTCATTTCAAAGTGAGAGAAATCCGTTACTAAGGGCACATACTGCATGCATCGTAGGAAAATGTCGGGAAATAGGCCGCGGATGTAAGGAACAATCACCGAAGATTATGGAAATTAAATTATCAAGGGAACCACGCGCAGCAATTCACCTCAAACTGTTGGCTTGATGAAGTTTCGGAGATTCACGTTCAAGGATAGCTTAATCTTTCAAAGGAGCGTTACGGAGCCAGAGGGATAAAGTGGGTGCTGACTGACAGGAGCAAGCGACTGAAACATATTTGGGAAGGTGTTACACATTAGTGATGGTTTAATGACTCTGAACTGGCCTCTTGTTGGACGGGACAGGTGCTGGGATTTCCGACCCAAACCATGGGTCACTGAAGTGTCACTTAGGCACAAGGCAGAGCTTTTTTCTTGTTTTTACCCTCAACACAGCTTGTTACACAGTCATTACCCTAAGGAGTCACTATAATATTACTGTAATATTGATAAAGAGACTGTGATACTCAATAGTGAGTTAATAGTGACCTGGTCGTATTGGTATTTAAATCTCCTATGTCACTAAACTATTCCTATAATATTCCAAGAAGGATTTATGATTGTGTATTTGTATAGCGTCTTTTAACAGTTATTATATGATTACTATATTTCTTTTTCTTTAGCTTAGAGGGTGACGGCGGGGTGAGTTGAAGTGCAAAACAAGCCAAAATTCAAAGACAAGAATGTTTTTCTCCTCACATGAAATAGGTGTATGTTTTTACTCCGCGTGCAATAGAAGCCTGCTGTTGTAAATGAACCAGTCGTGAAGTTTGCCCCCCACACACCAGAAATGCCATTGGAGCGCCGTTTGAGCAGGTTTTACGGATCTCTGGGGGAAAGAGAGAGCTGAAAGAGCGCGCGCCTGCGTGTGTGTGTGTGTGTGTGTGTGTGCGCCGATGCACTGCATTTAGACCAACTCAGGGAGAGACCACTTTGTAAACAGAAAAAAAAAACAAGAAAAAAATAACAGAGACCCTCTCCATCCTTCCACTCTCACAAATGGAGCTGCGTAAATACCTGTTGTGCCTCCAGTTCATCGTCCTTCTTAAAGGTAAGAACCACTTTACAGTCTAACAGGCTGATCTTTTGAGTCTTTTGAGTTTGAGTTTTTTCCCTACGTTTTCAAAGTCCAATTAAAACATTTTTTGCTTTCTATTAAAAGTCTTAACACATTTGCTGTTTTGCAAATAAGTAGTAAATACTTAAGTATTATTGGAGTCTCAACAGGCGTCCCACACTCATTTAGAGAAGCTAAATCCAGTCTCTGGGTTTGAAACCTTGACTTGTGAACCCTAGAGAACCACTCAAGACCTCTATATGTCAAGTCATCCTCTTGGCTCTGATGACTGATGGCTCTTCATTGACCAGTTGCTCTCCTTTCCTCCTCCTGTAGTGTCTAACTGGGTGATATGGTCATTAACCCCTGCAGCTCCTGTGATGGACAAACCGCTTAAACAGACAATATATCCGTGAATAATTGTGTCATACTCTGCCTCCCTGAGTCCCATGGAGCTTTAGCTTGTATGACAGTAAGTGACTGACCATATTGAAATTCCTAGAATGACTTTGTGGAGTGGAAAAGCAGGCGTATTAAAACACATAGCCACACTCAACTTGCCAGAGAGATCAAAGGATAGGAAGTTATGCATGATCCTGTAACCTAATGGTCATTGGTTCAAAGCCTGATCTTTTAGTAAATCTACAAGTGATGTCAGCAGTGAGGCGACATTTCATCTTCGCTTGAGGCCTCCTGTCTCAAGCTACCAGAAGATGTCCGTTCGTTGGAGCTATCAGAGAAATCCACGCGTCCTCCACCTAAAGGTTACTGGTTCATCTCCTCTTACAGCCGACACCCTCTGACCTGCAGTAGCGGCAGCTGTGTAACACGACCTCACCGGCCGCATCAGCCATTTACACCTCTTAGACTTGATGTCTGAGTTCCTGTAATAAGGCATCTTTGCCACGCGTGTTTTCTCCGTGGAGCACGAACATCGGCTCCCCTCCTCCCCCGTCTGCTCATGTTCTCTCTGGCGGAGCCGCCTCACACACCTCATTGAGCCATTCCTGCTCACCAGCAGGAAACCAGAGAAAAAGACCATTGTAGTCGACCAACACTGAGTGTTTGTGCAGCTGATAAGCAGCGATTAAACTGCTGCATTATAGTATGTAGCCGTGAAGCAAATGGAGATCAATAGGCCGTGATTATGGACGAGAAATTATGTTGTGCAAGGCATGATAAGTTCATACCTGCTTTAAATGTGCTCCCTCCCCTCTGAAGTTAATCTATAGACTGAGACGTTGGCATTTTTGACGCCAAATGTGTTCATGTAGGCTGGAGAAAAACTATCTGTGCATTTAACCACACTGCAGCTAGTTTTCAAGCCATGCAAAGTGCTTCTCGTCCAGAAGCTGAGGAATGAATGAATGAATGAGGAATGCATTGAGCACTGAGGTCATACACACCACACACACACACACACACACATGCCAGCAGCCAAACGTTGCCTGTGGTTTGGTTCTACACATTACACTCCATTATCTGTTTGATTCAAGCATGCTACAGAGCTCTTTTCACTGTACAACCTAAGTTGGAACATGTCAGCGATCTTGTACACAAGTGTGTGTATGTGCTTGTGTGTGTGTTAGTTTGCCTGCTTGTGCATGTGTCACACAGGAGAATGTAGGTGAGTGTGTATGTGTGTTTAATGTTAATGGTTTCTGCAGAGCTCCCCTGGTGCGGGCGGCAGGCATCTCACGTCTGTTACACTCTGTTATGCTTTACTGAGATGTAGAACACAGGTGTGTGTGTGTGTGTGTGTGTGTGTGTGTGTGTGTGTGTATGGGAGGGGGGGATTCCTCCACTTGCATTCCTTTTCTTCTCTGCTTATCGCTCTATCGTTTTTGCTGCCTACACTCTCTCACTTTAGCTTTATCACATATGGCACAGTCATTCTCTCTCTCATCCATTATCTGTTTCACCAGCCATCCACAACTCCACTCTTTCTATTATTCTCCCAATCAACTTCCTTTTTGTTCTCATATTTTTTTCTCAGCATCGCAGACTTAAATTCTCACTCCCCCTCTTCTCCCACCCCCGCTCCCCCTGAGAGGATGACAGGGATGAGAACAGAACATGATAGAGATAATGGAGAGAAAACCTGTGAAAGAGGGTGAGAAGAAGGCAAAGGACAGCACCGGTGAAAGGGAAACATTGCAAGTGAATTAAAGAAAGATGATAGAAACAGACAGTAAAGCAGACATCTCCGCTGCAGGACATTTCACAGAGGTGCCGTAAGTCAGAGGATGTAAATTAAAGAGACAGAGACACAGAGGGAGAGAGGGAAAACTTGAATGCGGCTGTCCAATTAAAACAGCATACATCAATGTCTCTGCATATTGCTATACACACTGGTGTTCCTGTATAGCACCCAGAACACTGTAGTGTTGCTCCAGTGAAACACACACACACACACACACACACACACACACACACACACAGACACAGACACACAAACACAATCACAACCATACACATTCAGCAGCAGTAGCGCCCAGAGCCGAACGTGTGGTTGACAGAATCTGGACCCAGTTTGGCTTGATAAATGTTTGCCGCCAGTTGTCATGGCGATGGGTGGTCAGACAGCCTGCGGTATCGTGTCATATATAAACCCCAATGAAAATGGAACCAGAGGAAGGAGGGAGGACAGGACAGGGAAACGGCGAACGATGGTACAGTTTCTGGGAGTCGGACTGGATGAGAAGCATGGGGGGGGTTGATGGTTTTGTGGTAGAGTTACAGTGAGGGGGAATGAGGAGAGGGGGTAAAAAAAAAGAGCAATTTATGGTTTATGAGAGAATGAGCGTAAAAGGAGGACGAGGGAGAAAATCAGTAGCAGGGGGTGATGTCGGAGGCCTGGTTTGTTGTGGAGAGAGATTTGGAAGAGGAGAGGGTGGGTGGCAGAATAATTTTACTGCACCAAGTGTGAGAGCAGAGGTGAGATGGAGCTGGGAGGACAACTATCAAAAAAGAGAGAATAAGTTGTCGTAGTGAGACTGAATATATTGTTTGACTGGCAGGTCTAGGAATTACTTTAGTCCAGTTGTTCTCAATCTGGGGTCCGGGGACCACCAGGGGTCCTTGAGGGGGTTCCAGGGGGTCCCCAGCAAATTTATGAATTGTTAAACTTCAGCATTATTTCTTTTACAAGACGTTAACACAATTAGAGAATGTAGAAGAATGACTATTTTGATCATAGTTTCACTGATATCTCTCTACCTACAATACAGATAGTCATGGAATTCTGAATAAAAGCATATCTAACATTAAAAAATATTCTCAGATTTGTGTCCAAGAGACAAAATCGCATCACATAGGGGTCCTTGATATGAAAAAGGTTGAGAATCATTGCTTTAGCCTATTCCCTATTTAGACAACTCCCACTGGTGAATATGTTAAAGATCTGCGTAGAGTCAGATAGGTGGTTGAAGCTCCTCGCAGACCACTGGGGGTCTTGATTACTGGAAACTTACACAAGACAAAAATAAACAAATCAGTAGCTGTATTTTTGTTGGCATACATGGCCAGTGAGTAAATGTACAGTATATCTGGGTACAAGAAAGAGAAAAGGCAAGATCGAAAACATGATGGCATTCCACGGAAAAAAAAACACTAGAGGGAAGCCAAATGTGAAAGCGAGCAGGTAGAAAAAAACCTACTGTATGAGAGAGACGAGGGGAGAGAGAGGGAAGAGAAACACTGAACATATCTAGTTTCCCTCAAGTGGAATCCCCCTCTGATTGTCCTGGCCAAGGTAATTGCGTGTGTGTGCGTGCATGTGTGTGTGTGCAGCTATTTGTGGGTAAGTATCTGTATACGTGTGTGTGAGGAGCTGGTGTATAATCATAGCGGCGGTGTTCTGGTCTTGTTCCTGGTCCTGCAGTACTTAACTTCTCTCTTTCAGAAAAGTATCCAGTGGATTATGTACAGTAGTAGAGTCAGATGCCCCCGAGTGCTGCTAAATTACATGTCAAGTCAAGTCAAATTTATTTAGAAAGCCCTTTTAACAAAACAGAGTCAAAACAAACTGCTTTCCAGAACAACAAATATACATACAAACATAAGTGGGACAAGCTAAATACCAACTGTCAAAGAGCAGCACAGTGATTTAAAAGAAAAATGCTATTTAATGGATGCTTTTATACACAGTTCTGTGCATTAAGTTATGTTTTAATACAAACTGATCCCAGTGGGAACCAAAACACTGGCAATATTCATGGCTTGCTCTTGCCATTGAGCTGCATAGGACTACATGGAATTGTTTTAATGGTAGATGGTAATTACATAATCATTAACTGAATAATTTGTAATCCCTGGATGCAAGGAACTGATGAATAAATGTATTTATTATTGTGAACTAGGTGCTGATAAGGAGTCACTAACCCTCAATTTAATCCTAACCCTGCTTTATTGAATTCTTGTTAATCAGTAAACGGTCATCAGTAAACAAGAGATTAGTCTATCAGGAAAGGTTTCATTTATGTACAGTCGTTTTCTGGTGTTGGATGAAGCTATTTAGACTTTTCCCTGTGAAAAAATGAGCAGAGTGGCTTTTATTTTGACAGTTGGAACATGTTTCCATGCTTGTTTTTGTCTGGATTACACTGACTGAGTGAACTGTCCTGCTGCCATCCTCCTGCTCTCTGTCCCGTCTCTGTCTCATCTGTAGTGTAGAACATACAAATCTCCCTCACCTCTCTCTCTCTCGCTCTCTCTCTCTCCCTCACCTCCCTCTCTCTCTCTCTCTCTCTCTCTCTCTCTCTCTCTCTCTCTCTCTCCCTCTCTCTCTCTCTGTATAAAGGGCAGGCTTGTGTGTCATAACAGGGGGCTTACTATACTCCATAGTTTTTCTAACCCACACCCTTCCCTGCCTCGCTTCTTCTCTCCCCTCTCCTCTCCTCTCCCTCTTTCCCCCCAGACTGAACTCCCTTTTTCCTCGGAGGTCGTCTTTGGTCACTCTGTTTATCCATCTTTTCAATCTCCCTCCCTCCACCTTTCCCCCAAGGCCGAGTGTGGGAAGAGAGAGGGAAAATAATAATCTGACGGTGCACTGTAGGTGTAACCACCGTCGTCTACCCA
>NC_136008.1:13315571-13413071 GCF_048128805.1 Centroberyx gerrardi
TACTTCCACCTGGAGAAAGTAAAGCTTTGTACCATTTCTCATCTAAGTTTGGGTGTTTTTCCACGCCGACTGAGAGGATGATGACTAAATCTGACGAAAAACAACTTGGGAATGGGGTGGGATTTCTGGATAATTCAGCTTTAGTCTGATATAAAGACAGGGTGGTATCAGAATGAATAGCTTATGTTTTGATTTACACACACACACATACACACACACAGATGAACAGATAGCAGAGCTGGTGTGGGGCAGGAGAGTGACGGGGTAGAATAACAGTGGAGTTAGCTGAGCTGGGCTGCCGGAGCAGAAAGAGACTAGCTGGCTGCTGGCTCAGCACAGCTGCAGGTGTGGCACGGCCTTACACCGCCTGGTCAGCCAAGTGGTTCTCCTACAGCTGTATAAATACACACACACACACACACACACACACACACACACACGTACAGTACGCACATACACATGAACACCTCTATGCATATACGCACACACACACACACACATTGGCTCACATATGCACACTCAAACGAATGCACGCACAGTCATGTTTGTATTACTATACTTGTAAGGACCTTCGTTGACTACATTAATTCCCTAACCCCTAACCCTAACCTTAACCCGCTCCTCCACATGCCTGACCTTAACCTTTACCCTCACCTAAACCTAATTCAAGCTCTAACCCTAAAATACCCCCTAAAAGAACGGAGGACGGGCAAAATGTCCTCACTTTGCAGGATTTTCCCTCATCTTTATATCCTTTTGAGGACATTTGGCCCTCATAAGATAAGATAAGATAAGATAAGATAAGGTAAGGTAAGGTAAGGTAAGGTAAGGTACGATAAGATAAAATTGCTCTTTAGTGATCCCCTAGGGGAAATTCAAGTGTCACAGCAGCAATCGGCAGAACAATGCCAAGGCAGTACAGGAAAGGTAATAAGGTGATAAAAATACAAAAAAATAGTACAGGAAAGATAATAAGGTAATATAAATAAATATAAAACTATGAAACTATGAAGATAAAAATATAAAACTATGAAATCTAAGGATAGAAATGCAAGAACACAATGTACACAGCAAGAACTTTTATGTTTCCTCACCATGTACTGCACACACAGGTATGGAGAATAAAATAGCGGATACGTTTACACACACTTTCTCACACACATCGTTTATACCTGCACAGTTGTACATGTGCTTTAGGGAACCTGAGTGTTGACACAGTGACAGTAATGGACTGTAGAGCGTTCAGTCAGAGTGCAGAGTGATGTATGAACTTCAAACAGTCTACTACAATTGGATTAGCCACTGATTTTACATTACTCCACCCGTCTGAGACACTCTCACTCACTGCACACTCACACACACACACACACACACACTCACTAACACACACACACACGCCACTGCGCTGTGTCATTACCACACTGCTGTGACTCTATAAAACGGGCTGTAAATACAACCAGGCCTCCCAATTAGCACCACTCACTTTCTCTCATCTTACATCTCTCCTCCCTCTTTCTCATCTCCTTTTTTTCTTTCATCTCTATTTTTCCGTCTCTCACTCCGCTTTCCTCTTCTCCCCTTTATTCTTCCCTCTCTCCTTTACCTGTTTTTGCCCTCCTTCTCCCATCATTCCTCCCTCTGTTCTCTCTTCTACTCCACCCTCCCCTCTTTTATCTCTCTTACCCACCAGTTTTATTCCACTGTATTTTGCACAGTCTCAAAACCACATCAGAACTGGATTTACACTCCTCATTTTTAATGTTGGGGGTTAACTCCAGTTTCTTTTATTGTTCTTTTACTGTTGCATTCCCATTTTCCCTGTTCGGTTACTTATCTCTTTCATCCATTTGTTTTAGCTGCTCCCTTTTCTCTTGCTATTATCTCGTTCTTGCCGGGCTTCTTGTTGGCCACCTGCATGCTGTCTGTCTCCTCTTGACTCCTCCTCTCTTCTGCTCATCTCTCTGCTCCTCTCTTCTCTTTTCCTCTCCTCTATTCTGTTTTCCTTTCTCTCCGCACCCCTCTCTTCTCCTCTGCACCCTATGTAATTTGCAGACTGCATAGGGGAAACGGTTGTTTTTAACTCTGAGTTTCTTGCGGCTGACCACAATGTTATATTTAGTCAAGGGCTGGAGTTAGGCCTGAAAATGACTGAGTTCACTAGAAGTGACTACACTCCCCAGTCCAGTGTGTGTGTGTGTGTGTGTGTGTGTGTGTGTGTGTGTGTGTGTGTGTGTGTGTGTGTGTGTGTGTGTCTGAGGCTTACCAACACTATTCAATGCTTAAAGCAGGTCCTGCTGAGAACAGGTTGCCCGCAGACAAACAGGGTGCGGCTAGGTCTGTTAGTGTGTGTGTGTGTGTGTGTGTGTGTGTGTGTTTGTCATTTAAGTTTCCTTCTCTGTGTCATGGCCAAACCGGATGAGAATGCACAGATGCGGTGGTTGTGTGCTATGACAAACGCACACAGCATGCAATGACCAATTTGACTCAACTCAACTGGCAGTTCATGTGTATGTATGTGCATCATGTATGACTAATAGTGGTGGAATTGTCCAGCTGTGATTTGGACCATTTTATTTCAGTGTGTTGATGGAGAGGAACTCACACCCAGTCGCTCTGTGTTTCAATAACTATTCATTTTCTCAGAGACGTTCTTCAAATTGTATATTATCATATGGAGGAAGTTTATTTTAGATGTTAGGAAACCAAGTGACTGTATACTCCCTGTAATCCTCCCTCTCCCTCTGGCCCTTTCACTCCTTTGACTTTGCTCTTTTCTTCCTTCGTTTTCATTCTCTTTCTCTCTCTTGCGCTCTCACACTCTCTTGCTCTCTCTGTCTCTCTCTCTCTCTCTATGTCTCTTTTCATCACATCTCTCTTTCAATTCAGTTCGACAGAAATTTTTAGCAACCTAGCAGCAGACTAGCGTGACAGAATTTGGACTTTGGTGACGTTATTCATCTCTGTCTCTCTCTCTCTCTCTCTCTCTCTCTATCTCTGTCTGTCTGTCTCTCTCTCTCTCTCTCTCTCTCTCTCTCTCTCTCTCTCTGTAGCACGGAGGCGTTCAGTGCTGAGCGAGGAGCGAGGGAGGGCGCCACCAAGGTGATGATCGTCGTGACGGACGGAGAGTCACATGACGGGGAGGAGCTACCAGAAGCTCTGGAGGAGTGTGAGAAGAGAAACATCACCAGATACGCCATCGCTGTGAGTACATCTCCACACACACACAGACACACACACACACACCTGAGTTTCCCCTACCACTGAATGGGTGGGTCGCCTTGCCACAAGGAGCTGCTAAACCACCGAAAGGAATTTCGTTAGCATGGGTTTCAGTGTCCCAGGATGGTCTAAATGCTGTTTCAGAGGCTTTTCTACCCTCACATGAATAAAACTCTGGCATTGACACACACACACACACACACATGCACACATGCACACAACTAACCTACTTAATCTGTGTGTAGGGCATCACTGACATTCCTTACACAATGTGAGAAAGGGGCATGATTACTATTTATCCCCCAGCACTCCCGCAACACTACCACTGCTCCCCCAAAATAGCATCAGCAAATTACCAAATGAGCCCCTTAGGTTTACTAAAATAACCGAGTGGGAACAGAAATTTGCAGCCCCACCCGACCCCCCTCTCAACACACACACAGACACAAACACACTGGTTGGTGCCATGGTTTTAGTGTCACTGGGGTGACACACTCCAGTGGCAGCGTTGGTTGCAGACCCCTCCCTTCCCCACAATAGAGGCTCAAGGACCTGAAGAGCCATTGGCTCCACTGGAACCACAATGAAGGTGAACATGAGCCAACATGGAGGAGGAGTGGAGAACTGCCTCTATAGAAATACATTAAGATGGTGAAGGGTCAGATAGTCAAAGCAGTAAATGGACTGGAAAGTTTCAGATGTTTACAAGTCCCGTTTGGTATGATTTGCACCGTTTGTGGTCACATTTTATTTGGAAAGTCCAATGCTGAGACACAACTTATTATCAAGTGACTATAATGTGTCACTAAAAAATCTACTGAGTTGGGGTGCCCCGGTGGTTCAACCGGTAGAGCGCATACCATTAAGACAAAGTCCTTCCTGCAGCAGTATGGGTTCAAACTGTTCACAAGTTTTCAAATGACATTTTGACTGTAGAACTAGGGATCGCCAATGTCTGGGTTAGAGTTAATGTTGGGGTTAGAAATAGTGTCAGGTCATGGTTAGGGTTACATACAGTAGTCTGTAGAGATGCAGCAAATAGACTCTTTGTTGAACATCTACTTTTTGTCACCTGATAGTTGAGTATCAGCATTGGACTGCCCAAATAAAGTGTTACCTGGTTTGCATTTACATTGGTGTTGATCATTTGGTTGTTTTACTCTTGGTCCACATATTGTAGGATTGGTAGTGACTTGCGAGGGTGTGTCCCACTGACACTGAGCTGCGACCCCCCTCTGAAACAACAGGCGCTCCTGTTGGATCAAGCTGGAATCCCATCAAACTTCTCTCCTGTGTCTTCCTTAATTTGTCTCTCAGCCTTCATACTGTCTCAGTAAAGGGAAACATATGTAAAGTGAACTGCACTCTGTCCTTAAAAAACTGTCAAGAAGGTATATTGTCTAAATCCTGAGGAACTGATGCTGTAGAAAGTAGATCAAGATTAAGGTTTGTGAACCGTGACTCATGTTAAAACGTGTTTTTATGGTCATATCACTGTATGATTGCTTTAATAACTACTTTAGCTATTTGACATGTGCACAACATAATGCTAGGTCAACAACAGTATAATTGGAGAGAAGGACACAGATAGCCAGAGACAGAAAGGGAAGGTACGGGCAGAGGAGAGATTATATATACAGGCTTGAATGGAGGAAGAAACAAACAAAAATGGATAAAGAAAACAGAGAGAGAATGAGGTCAGGTTTTGTGGTCGCGTGTTTGCCCAAAGAGTCACAGCGATGACAGGTAACTACTACTGTAACAGCAGCCATGTTTGGATGTTGTTCTCTGTCCTGCTGCCTGTAGTGTGTGTGTAGCGAAAATGGCTCACAAGGGAGGGCAGAGCAAGTGAGCGTTCAAAAACAACAGCCCGAGCTGCATGGTCGCCACAGACTGTGTTTTATACATCAGTCTGGGTCAGAGGTCTAGCTGCTGTGGATAGGGGCCAGGGGTGTGTGTTTTGTGGGGGAGCAGTTTATGTATGTATGTGTGCACCAATGTATATTCATGTGTCCAATGGTATGTTAATTTCTTAACAGGACTTCTCCCCTCTCTTGTTTCTCTCTCCTTCCCTATCCCTCTCTCTTTCTCCCGTGTAAAACTGTGCAAAAGCCCGCGGCAGCTGGCAGCCCGAGTGGAATTTCTCAGCCTCTATACGTTCTCCATGTACATATTTATACGTGGACTCCCTTCATATTACACGTTACACCCCTCTTCATCCCTCCACCTCCTCCTCCCTCCCTCCGTCCCCTGCCCTTTGAAAACAGAGGATTTCCTTAGTTTGCTTGGCAGTCAGAGTCACAGGGGGAGATTCTTGGGTTTTGGTTTTCTCTTATGGAATTTTCTCATTTGTACTTCAGGCGTTAAGCCATAGGCCGCTCCAGCCACAGTATATCTTCTGCATCAGTCAAATCTCAACCTCTCAGCTAGGTCTGCGCTCCTCATTTACAAATCTCTGGTGGCTACGATTTCCCCCTTTCTTGTGTTTTCCAGTCAGTGCGTTGCCTGTAGGTATTACTTAATTACTACTAAATTGTACAGTCGAACATGATGTGAATAGAGGTTGTTAAAATGCGGTAGCAAAGCGATAAAGTTAATTTATTTTCATGTTAGTCCTTTAAATTCTGTTGATGCATGTTACTTGTGTGCTCCCTTGCTTCTACTCCTGTCTACTCCACTACATGTGGGTGGTGCTGGCCCTCTCCTCCCTTCTCCCAGACTGCAGACACTGTGATATCTCTCTTTCTCCCTTTACTGTCCCTCCAGAACATGGAGAAGCACTTGGTCTGATACATGCCAAACTATCTGTTTATGCTCTCTGTCTTCCTTTCTTTCTTTATCCCTCTTCTCTGCATCCAACTTAATCCATCAATGCCTTTTTATTGACCTTGTGTTATCTGCTTATTCATTTACCATATTCCCTCTTTTTCATCACTCTCTCTCTCTCTCTCCTCCCACCTTCCCTCGCTGTGTTCCAGGTGCTGGGTCATTACATCCGCCGGCAGCAGGACCCAGAGACATTCATTAGTGAGATCAAGTACATCGCCACTGACCCTGACGACAAATACTTTTTCAATGTGACCGATGAGGCCGCGCTCAACGACATTGTGGACGCCCTGGGAGACCGGATCTTCACTCTGGAAGGTGTGGGATGGAGGGATGGAGGGATGGAGGGTGGAGATGGATGGAAGTGTGCGTGTATAAAATGTATAAGTGTAGCAAAAGTTACAAAACACTAAAATTGTAAAAATACACATATTTACTATATATATATTGTAGATGTATTTACAGTCGAACAGCAGTAGAATAACAGTTTTCTATCATAAAACATCCATAAACTGTGTTAAAAATCCCTACAAAAAATGAAACATATTCTGAAAATACCTTCAAATTACATAATCTAAATGATGACTTCATGAGATTGCCTCATTAATCCACAAATTCTCCCTGTTAAAATACAGATTTATTGACGTCAAACACAAGATTTACAAGATTATCCAATCTATTTACAGCAGATTCACAGTAATTAAAAGGGGATTATCCAACATATCCACTCCCATTTCACATTAATGGGGTTTTGGATGTACAAAAACAAGAAAGTCTATTTTTTTAGTCTACTTCTGTTCATAATATATATGTATATATATATATATATATATATATACATATATATACTGTATATGTGAATATGTATATACACACACACATATATATATATATATATATATATATATATATATATATACTTTTCTGCTGTTTTGCTGTCATTTTATAGGATTTTCCAATCCATTCACTGTAGATTCCCATTGTCATATGAATTTTAAGATACAATACCTATAATATACTGTAAAAAAAAAAGACCTTTTACTGCTTACTTTCATGAGTAATTCATTTTATGTTTACAGTGTTACATCAGTTTGCACAATTAATCAACCAATAAACAGGGAGAGAACATGAGGATACAAGGATGGGAGGTAAATATTGAGGAAGAAGAGGGTAGAGGAATGATGATCCAAGAATGTGAGACAGAAGATGGATGGAGCACGGGAGGGAGGGAGGAAGGGGAGACTTGAAGAAGATGAAAAGGTAGAGGCGGGGTAGGGTTTATGGGAAACAATATTCTTACTCCTGCAGAATAAAACAAGAGCAAGGGAGGGATTGATGCCATCTTCAATCCTGGAGGGAGAGAGAGAGGAAGGGATGGATGTCACCCTCTTTGAAGAGAAGGAGGGAGGGTACAGCTATCACAATAGTTACGGGAACAAGGGAGGAAGGCCAGTGAAAAATTATGTCATCCTTCAATGTGTAGGGAAACGTGGGAGGAAGGGAAAGGATGAAGGGTGAGGCATGTCTGCCACCTGGGGTCTTCAGGGAGAATGAGGGTGCTGAACAGTGAAAGGAAGGAAGGGAGGAGATGTATAAAGAAACATGTGAGGATGGAGATTACGGACGCTCTGTCTCTGTCCCCCGACAGGCACGCTGGGCTACAACGAGAGCTCCTTCCACATGGAGATGTCCCAGATCGGCTTCTCCACACACACTCTGGATGTGAGTCCGACCTGTAGTGTCTGCGTCTATGTGTGAAGCATGCATGGATATCATGCACCTCTTGACTTGACAGTCTTACACAGGAGTTATTTATTACACAGGACTTAATGCTCGACACCCCTATAGACACTTGAGACACCTTTAATAGTTTTATGCTTTTATCTTCATGGTTTTATGGGTTTATATTTATTATGTTTCTTGTACTATCTTCCCTGTACTATTTTTATTACCTTTCCTGTACTGCCTTGGCATTGTTCTGCCAATTGCTGCTGTGACACCCGTATTTCCCCTAGGAAATCAATAAAGTGCAATCTTATCTTATCTTATCTTATCTTATCTTATGTATTTTCATAATGGCAACTTTTAGCTATGTACAACATTTCGATCCTAGGTCTTTTTCAGGTATCTGGTGTGATGCCTGATGAAGACCTGTACAATAGTTGAATAATAGTTGAATAAATATGGGAGCACTGGAAGCAGAGTGCAGCATTTTCCTTTTTTAATCCATTTCAAACTGCTACACTCCAGCATCTGCTAAAAAAAAAACATATTGGGATGTATGTATGTCTCTCTTCTCCTTAACTTTTACCTAATGTGCCTCATGCCTGCCCTCCTGCTTTCTTCAGGATGGGATTCTGTTTGGGATGGTGGGCGCTTATGACTGGGATGGCGGAGTGTTGAAGGAAGGGACCAAAGGACGCATCATGCCATCCAGAGAGGCTTTTGAGGCTGAGTTCCCCCTGGAGCTCAAAAACCACGCTGCTTATCTAGGTACCCAGATATCACACCACTGCACACCATGCTTAACTCTTTATTGAAGGCCACAGATTGTTCTGTATTTTGCTGTATAAAGGAATGTCTACAGTTCAAACTACAGAGTTTCTGGTGGTGTGTATTTATGTTTGTGTGTGTGTGTGTGTGTGTGTGTGTGTGTGTGTGTGCAGGTTACACAGTGTCATCTGTGATAGTTGGTGACTGGAGGACGCTATATGTAGCTGGGGCTCCCAGGTTCAAACACAAAGGCAAAGTCATCCTGTTTGAACTCAGTAATGATGGGGATGTCAACATTGCACAGGCCCTCAATGGAGAACAGGTAAAGCTCTCTCTTGGTGTGTCGCTCTTCATTCCCTTCAGTCACTTTTTTTTTTCAGCAGAAAACAGCATGGTGCGAAAACTGTGACAGCTTGTTTTTGTCAAAAGAGATTAAAGCAAGTACACCACCTACTGGCAGTGAACTGAAACAACATCTCTCTGTTCTACCCTCCTCCTCTCTCTCTCTCTCTCTCTCTCTCTCTCTCTCTCTCTCTCTCTCTCTCTGTAGATTGGGTCATACTATGGCAGTGAGGTGTGTGGGCTGGATATAGACAAGGACGGCATCACCGATGTCCTTCTGGTTGCAGCTCCCATGTACCTGGGCTCAGGAAACAAGGAGGCTGGTAGAGTCTACATCTACACCCTCAATGGGGTAAGACAGACCACAACAGAGGCACCTCTCAATCTCATCTATATGGAACATTATAGTATGATTTAAGAAAATTATCATATTCTTGTTTAGTTTCCAAAACCGTTGGCTCACCTGACTCCCAATAAAATCTCCTTTTTTACCCTCCCACACTGTATCCTGTGTTACCTCCAACTCATCCACTTCCTTCTTCCCCCCCCTCCTCTTTCTCTTCTCCCAGGAGGAGGTGTTTGTATCTAATGGCACTCTGAAGGCAGAGGATAAGTCCCAGGATGCCAGGTTTGGCTATGCGCTGGCGGCCGCTCCAGACCTCAACCACGACGGCTACACCGACCTCCTGGTGGGAGCCCCGCTGGAGGATGAACACAGGGGGGCCATCTATGTCTATCACGGCGATGGGATTTACCTCATCCACAACTATAAACAGGTATTTGACATTAGGCCTACAGGATCAAACTAGAACTACAGGATCATTGGTGCATTTCAGAATTCAATCCAACTGATTCTGTTTCTATCTCCCTGTCTGTCTCTCTCACCTTCTCTCGGTCTATGCAGCGGATCCCAGGGTCATCAATTTCGCCGTCCCTGCAGTATTTTGGCCGCAGTGTGAGCGCTCGGTTGGACTTGGATGGAGATAAGCTGATAGACCTGGCAGTGGGAGCGCAGGGCAGCGCTGTAATGCTCAGGTGGGTAGAGGCAGGGGAGGGAAGGGAGGTCATTCTTAGTATAGATTTTATAGCCGCTACCATCAGGGGAAATTAGAGCAAACGAAGCGGGATAACACAACTTATTAAATGCATCACCCTTGTTAATTATAGCTAGCTATAGTTTCCATATTTAATTGAAAATAAGAAAGATCTATCACCAATTTATCAATCACATTTTGTGGTCTTTAGATAACCCACTTGTTAGATTTTTATTTGTGCACAATGTGAAGTATCTAAAAATTAAATCTCACTTTTTCATTAACTGTCCCCTCTGTCCCCAGCTCTCGAAGCATAGTCCAGATCAATGTGAGTCTGTCCTTCCAGCCGCACTCCATCAACGTCATCCAGAAGACCTGCCAGAGGGGCGGCAGGGAGTCCGCCTGTCTCAATGCCACCGCCTGCTTCTTGGCTGTCTCCCGCTCCCCAGGACCACAGAGCAATAGCTTCGGTATAACAGTTTATTCTGTGGTAAAACCCCCTCACACTACCTTGTTAGGCTTACTGGCTTACTGTCTCTGATCACAAGAACTGTAATTGTTCTAAAAAGGCCAGCCACTAAAAGTATTGTCAAAGTGGACAGATGGCATTACAGTAATAGAAAGGTTGGACCAGACATTTTCGCACTCTCACCCCCCTGTCCCAATTACCCACTCTCTCCTCAGAGCTATGGGTGGCAGCCATGTTGGATGACAGGAAGTTGTCAGCCCGGGCCCTGTTTGATGACAGCTCCCACAGACAGACCCAGCTGGCAGTCAGAGTTCAAACAGGACAGACTCTCTGCTACAATCTGCCCTTCCACGTCTATGTGAGTGTTCGTACACACACCAACCGCACATAGGTAGAGGCAGACATTCAAACACTTCACATACATGAAACACACATGCTCACCTCCATCGGAACACACATGCATCAGCACAGGGTGACACACGTGACCTGATTTCATTTTGTCTCTGTCTTTGATAGGACACGGCAGACTACATCCGTCCAATCAGCTTCTCGCTGCGTTTTAAGATCAACGACACAGAGAGCGGTCCAGTGTTGGACGAGGGCTGGCCAACCACCGTCAAGAAATCTGTGAGTGGCATCGCCTGTTTTAGCTGTGACTGACTATTAATAGCTTTGCCATTACATCACATCTCTGTTCGTCTGTGTTTTCACCACCAAACTTACTGTCCTTCCCTCTCGTACCTCTCCAGATCGCCTTCTTCAAGGACTGTGGTGAGGATGATGTGTGCACGACAGACCTGGTGCTGCAGGCTCAAATGGACATCTCTGGGACAAGGTACAGAGATATTCCTCCTCCTCGCATCCTGCCTCGTGTCCTGTCTCGTGTCTCCCCTGTGGTGAGGTTTTGACACTTTGTGCTCTCCACAGACAGAAGCCCTATGTGATCCGCAGTCCTCGTAGGCGTCTGGCGGTGGAGGTGCAGCTGGAGAATAGACTGGAGAATGCCTACAACACCAGCCTGACGCTGCACTATTCACGCAACCTACACTTCTCCAGCCTCAGCATTAGGGTACACTCATATACTGCACACACAGTACATTATATCATACACCCTGCCGCCCCAGGCTTCATGCACCAACATAGCCCACCACACACACTTGTGCTTGTACAAATATTAATATTCACAAAGACATAAACACACAGCTACACACATAAACAACCTAATATATCATTTATCTATTTCTCCCTCTCTCCTTTTTTTAAATATAGGAGGACGCCCACTTTAAGATCGAGTGTACAGCTCTTGGTTCCAACAGCCACTCCTGTAATGTCAGCTACCCAGTGTTTCGCTCCCAGTCAAAGGTATGTCCGTGCCGAGGAAATAGCGCCGTCACTGACTCGACTCAGCCCACTCATACTTCACCTCCTCTGGATTAAACCGGAGACAGCTCAGCAGGCTCTTCTCTCTTTGTACGCAGGTCAACTTCATGCTGGAGTTTGAGTTCAGCTGCACATCGCTGCACAGTCGAGTCCAGATGAAGCTCAATGCTGCCAGGTAGCTCACACACAACAGCGTAATGCAGCATACTCAGCACACCTCATGCACATATATACAGATGCTTTTAATTCATCCATTTTATTTTTACAAGGAGTGATTGAAAGTGTAGCGTCCTCTGTGAATGCACCTTGGTTTATGTGACCATCTGGCTCTCTTTTAGTGACAGTGTGGAGAGAGAGGCTACTTTGGGAGACAACAGTGTTCAACTGCAGAGTTTTGTTCAGTATGAACCAGACCTGTTTGTTAGTAGGTACGTGTATACAGTATATGAATAATTCAGTTAATCAGATGTTTTTAGTTCCTCTTGGAGATACTCATTCTGTGTGTGTGTTTGAATGTGGAGCTTTTTTGCTGCTGTCAAAGTCTGACTCTGTTTTTCTGTGCAGTGACTCTAATTTGAACCGCTATGAGGTCCACCCCACCAGGACGATGTCAGAGGGAATTGGGCCTGAGTTCTACACACACTTCAGGGTAAAGCTTGGACTCCCATACTGACTGAATACACTTTATTTGGAGCTACAACACATGGCTTAGGGTCCTGTGAGACTAATATCAAGTTATAAATGACTGATTACTATAAAAACAAGACATAACATAACTATGATGAGGCAAAAATAGAGCAATATTTGTCTGTGTTTATAGCTGCAGAATCTGGGCTGTTACTCTGTGAGTAATCTGGAGCTGAGGCTGCATCTTCCCTCAGTGGCTTCAGGAGACCGAGTCTTCATGAATGTCACCGAGGTCTTCTCATACAACGTGAGTAGTCCTTCCGTGCGTGTATTTGCTTATTATCTGTTTTAGATCATGTATGATGTTTTTAAATTGTCCCATAGGCCACAGGGGTGAACTGCAGCGTGCTGAGTGACCTGGCCCAGCTGAAGGGCAGACAGAGAGACGTGCGGCCGCTCCACCCTGAAGACATGATGCAGAACGACATATTGGTGAGGCCCCGGCATTACAGCAGCTACTGAAGAACGTGCAGCATCTGAGCATGCCTGTTAATCTCCAATGCATTGTGTGTTTCTGTGTGTGTGTTTATGTACACGTCTAGAATTGCAGCAGGTCATGGTGTATAGAGGTGGTGTGTGAAGTCCAGCAGCTTCTGAGAGGGCAGGCTGCGCTCATTCGCGTCAGCCGCAGAGTCCACGACGAATTCTTCAGAAAAGTGAGATACACACCGGTGCACAGACCCTCATTTCAGATTAAACACATGGGAGTCCACCCTATGATACAACATTGATCATAAGGCTGGGCAATATGGCTGAAATCAATATCACAATAATCTTAAGGATTTATTTCCATATCGATATATATCACAATATGGCTCACGTATGCAAAATCACATGTTAAATAATCATATTAATGTTCATCCTATTGAATCAAATGGTAATGCTAGGTGTTATGCCAAACAAAACTGAAATTTAACCCAATAATATTCCTTAAAATGTTTCATACCTCATTTTGTCATGATAACAAGCAATACAAATTGCTTGTTATCATCAATTCAGACAGAAAAATTGTGTGTCACGATATCATTAAATCACCATATCATGACGATATGATTCCAATCGATAATACTGAATTATCGCCCTAATTGGTCATCACCTCTGTGTCTCTCTTTAGGCCAAGTACAAGTCAGTGAGAATAATAGGCGCCTATGGCCTCGCGGCTCAGGAGACAAACCTCATCACTCTGGGTACAGGCACTGTCTGGAGGGAGGTAAGACTACAGCGGGATTATGAGCGGCAGAATGGGAGTGAACATTTATTTTGTCACTTCTCTATTCCCTTGCTTCATCTCCCTTTTCTCCCCATTGATTAGACTGTACTGGAGGTGCTGAAGGGACGAGCTATTCCCATCTCACTCTGGATTCTGATTGGTAGCATCATTGGAGGTTTGCTGCTACTGGCACTCATCATCTTCATACTATGGAAGGTATTCTTATCTTACAGTTAACTTGAAATTTCAGAATGTGTTATGGATAAAATATCTATTTTTTTGCTGCGCTCACTCATCCCTCCATCTCACCTTTCGTCAGCTGGGATTCTTCACGCGCAAACAAAGAGGGGAGGATGAGAACCACGAGGACTGAACCCAACTTTTGCTGCCATGACAACAGTCATTTAGCTGCCATGAAGACTACCAGAGAAGCTGAGTCCACCTGTCAGCAGGCAACCCCCTGTGG
The DNA here is from genome assembly GCF_048128805.1 of Centroberyx gerrardi. Taxonomy (NCBI): domain Eukaryota; kingdom Metazoa; phylum Chordata; class Actinopteri; order Beryciformes; family Berycidae; genus Centroberyx; species Centroberyx gerrardi. The sequence continues at coordinate 13,329,698 of NC_136008.1, forward strand.
CACAGACACAGAGGTAGTGCTGGGATGGGACTCCAGGCTTTGACACAACAGGGACCTCCAGGACCAAAGAGAACATTACGAGGGTCCAATAGAAATGCACTACCCACTATCTTTAGGGTCGGGAGCACTTATGTAAATAATCTTTTTCTATTTGTAAGGAAAACCAAAGTGTATGAAACCACAATTCTTCTATTTAATATACAGGCATCTTCACGGTTTTACATTTCAACCAATCACTTTGTCCTATGTCTGTCCTACAGTTTTGTGTTTGTCTTTTGATGAAATTAAAACAATTGAACACAAGTATTCTTGTTTTTAATTTATTCATTTGCTGATTCATGTAATAAAACCAAGCAAAATATAATCAATTCAAATATTTTATTCCACTCCTAAATAAAGCTTTCCAAGCTACAGTGCTTCTATCTCACATGCATATAAACTATAAAACAGTCGTACTTCACGTCAGCATTCATAAACACAAAAAGTAACAGGATAATCTTCATGAGTGCTATTGGTGTGAGTTGTAATGCTCGCACATCTGACTGACTCTCAGCGTGCGACTGCAGCGGTGGAGTTGACGTAGGATTCTAGTAGGAAGATGGTTTCATCTACCTGGTTCTCTGCAGAGTCTAACCTGGAGGGACAAAGGCACAGATACAGAGGGAGCTAGTGAGAATGAGAACACCACCTGACCCATGAGGTGACTAGATATTGTGGTTTGACTGTAGAAAATGGAGTAGTAATGTTGTGTTGAGTTCCTACTTGTTGATATGATGCCGTAAGGACTCCAGCTGCTGCCTTTCAGGAGCGGTGATCATCTCCTCCACCTCCGTCAGCTGTTCAGGCTCTGCCCCGCTGGCCTGCAGAGATGCCAGGATGGCCTCGATTCGCTGGGATTTCTCCAGCAGACGCCTGTTAGTCAAACATAAAGCCAATCAATCTATTCGTCGGTGACACGGTCGCCCAGTGAGCCGGGACGATGTTGCAAGTAGACCATGTGAGATCATCTGGCTCGCAGGGGTAGTGACATAGGAAATGTAGGGACATACAGCTACTGGTGATGCACTCACTTGCTCTCTTTGGTCTCAAACAGGCGTCTCTCTATGAGGTTGGCCACTGTCTGCACAGGAAAAATGTACAGAGGCGTGACATCAATCAAGGCACAAACCAGCATTAAAGACATTATTCCACTTGCAGTCCTCATCCATCCAGAGCTTTAAGACTCACTATTTTACCTTGTAGCAGTTCTGAAGCAGCATTCTGGCAGTAGGGAGCTGGTTGACGGTGTAAAGATAGAAGGTACGGGAGGGAGCGTGGTCAGGAGTCTTGGGGATTTCCTGAAGAGCACAAAATCATGGCTGTTAAGAGAGAATGAGTAGGTAGTGTAAAGATTAAATGCAAAGAGAAGAAGTGGGAAACTGGCATCTCCATGTGTCCTGGGACGTACCTGCAGCTGAACCAGGTTCTCTGAAAGCAGGGTGTAGAGCATATCTTTAGCCTCCTTGGCTGGGATCATGGCAAAATCCTCCACCTGCTTCTGCTCCAGATGACGTTTCCTTAGCAACAGACGGAAGATGCGTGCAGACCGGGAGCCAAATCTGACGATGGATTAAATGAAAAGGTGAATAAATAAATCATAGGACACTGATCATATGACAAACACATGTACACACACACACACACACACACACACACATATACGTACCTCTCCTGTACTACAGACTCGAGCGTTGCCCTTGCCAGATTGGCCAAAGCTCTGTGTAAGTCTGAGAGATGAGTCAAGGAAAGCAGCCTTGTCTTGTATTTCATGAATTACATAGTAAAACCACAGCGTGCAGACATCTGACAACATGTTATGGTGTTCAGAGATTTCCAAGATAAAAAGGATACTGACAACGTACATCCCTCCTCCGCTGTCACCCGACTTCCCCACAAACTCCATCTGAGAAATGGAGAGGACAGAAAGAGATGAAGAAAAATTCCTGGTGGAAGGAAATTAAGAACAGAAAATGATCATTGCGAAGGTCGTACCGGGTCGTCCACCAGCAGTGTGAGGTACTGGTCTAAGATGGGTCGGCTGATGCTGTAGTTGGGTGGGAGGGACCTGAAGATCTCATTGGCTGAGAGGGCCTGTGTGCAGGTGGCAGAGGGCGGGGTCGTCACTTCGCTCATCCTCAGCATAGTCCTCACTATCTCACTGCTAGTCTGCATTGAAAAGAGGAATGGGTTTAGAGAGATAACAATCATAAAACAAACTTATTTGATGAATTGGTCACAGTATACACATCTGACAGAAGTGTAAGATTAAGTGTATGGGTAAAGCTTTCCAGGTTTTATGCTGCATTAATATAATTTTGTTTCCAAGTTAGTAAACAAATTGAACTACATAGCCTAAATTTAATATTGCTTTGGACAGACTTATTTATTTTCATGGACATGTGGTCTACAGTTTATACATTAGAGGCATCTTAATGAGGCTACCTAAATAGGCCCACTTGGTCCAACAATTCAATATAACGACCTACATATATTGTACATCTACGCAAAATCCTATGCATTAAAAGCCTTTGTTGAATTATGATACCTGCAGCAGGCTCAACAGTAGGTTCTGGTAATAACTGCAATGCTATATAATTTTCAGGTTTTTACACAATTGACTGCAGTCTAGTTAGTCCAACTAGTGATCATCATTCAATTGATGCACTGTGCGAGCCATGTCAAAGAATCAATACTTCTTCATCTCCCAAGGCCCCTTTTAATTTCTGGTTTAGTTTAAGCATGATGAGCATGTCTGGCAAGTTTGGGTTAGACAGAAAAAATTAACACATAGGTTTGGATCTACATGTTGCTATTGCAGCAGATTTGACAGCGTTGTCATTGTAAAACCAAGCTTTCCTCAATAAAAAACAACTCACTATTCCTCAAGCTCAACTTCCCCAATCTAAATTCTTGTTGTTGGTGGCGAGCCAAATTTTCAATAGTCGTTAATGAATATTTCAGCCTCTTTTTATAAACCTCACCTGGTCGAGTTTGTTGGCCACAGCACTGATGATGGTCTGGTCTCTGAAGTGGAGGTGGAACCTCTCGAAGTTCACCTGCCAGTAGATCCCCTCATCACCATGTGTCTGAGCGAGAGAGATAGAAATAGAGATAGAGAGAGACAGAGAGCGAGAGAGAGAAAGAGAGAGACAAATGTATTCCTTTAGAATGGTTAGACATAACAAGTGAAGGGAGCGATAACTGAGCAGGATAAGAAAAGAGTTTTAAAAAAGACAGCAAATGTAAAAATCAGTGAAAACTGTAACTGAGCTGGTCAAAACACTCACCTCTGTATCCAGCTTGGCCTTCTTCGCATTTCTTTGGTCCTCTCCATCCTCACTGGAGCAGCGGCGTTTCCCCCGCCCTATGAGTGTGACATGCGGGACCTTGTAGCAGTCGGTGAAGCTCTCTGGCGTGGGCGGGGGTGGGGCGGCGTTAGCAGGGGCAGCAGGGGTGGAGGAGGTACCAGGGGCAGCTGGAGCAGTGCTGTCTACCGGTGCTGCCTCTGCCACTGGAGGACAGCGCTGCAGAAAATGGGTCTCCACCAGGTTGGAGAACGCAGAGGACACTTCGCTGTACTCCATGCTGCGACCCTCTGGACGAACAGAGAGAAGACAAAGGGGAAATTGCTGTCATGAAAACAGTCTTGCAGTCCATTGTTTAATTTCACACTTAACCCACTCACTTCATCCTGTTTAAACCCTTTCTTGATACTGACCCTCCATACTGTGTGTGAGGCGGTCGGCGACTGTCTTCACAGTGCTGCTCATGGTCATGTGACCTCTCTGTAGTAATTCTTCTATGATCAGTTCCCCTGTGTCACCGTAGAGGGTTTTGGCTGTGTAGATGTAGCGGGGGTAGCGCAGAATCCGTAGAATCCGCTCACAACTGGTCCGATACTCCACTGGGCTGCCTGGTCCTTTGCGGCCCAAGCTGAACACACAGGCTCCATGCTGCATGAGCACACACAGAGACTTCTTCGCCTGGACAGAGGCAGACGAGGGAGGAGGAGAGGTCTTAGCTGCTTGACCACATCACAGACAGGTTGGGTTGACTACAAGGGATGGGACGACTAGGGATGCTTATCTCACGGTACATTTTGATACGCAATATGGGGTTCACGATTTGATACAACCACAATGTGATGTAATAAATAAAAGTTCAAGGACAACAAAGTCTGACTGCAGAATTATGTTTATTTCTGAGCCCCAAATCTTTCTAGCAATGGCACTGGCTTGCTAGAATGTAAACAACAATTTAAAAATGTTATTACAAACTACAAATAATATAATTTAGATGGAGAGCATGTGAAATTGTGATGGGCAAGCCATTTCATTTGTGATTATAGAGCAGAATAAAATATAGCTAATATCACAATACATTTTTCTGCCCCACGATAAGTATTGTCCCATTTTTGTACTATACACTAAAGAGTGTGTGTGTGTGCCATAAAAGCAGTAACAGCAAAGCAGTAGTAAGAATAGGACTCCAACAGTACCAGGTCCAGTGGGGTGCCAGTCTCATGAATGATGGTCCGTAGATTCTGCGCCCCACTTCTGAGCAAGTGTGTTCCCACCTTCTCCACCACATCTCCAAAGTGTTCCTGCAGCAGGAGGCCACACAAACGCACCTCCTGGGCGGTCATCTGTAGGGGGAACACAGAGAAACACACATACAGATATATACAGTATATACAGACCATTACTCCTCATCCTGCTGCCAACATTAAGTGACAGTATAACTAAATACACAGACAAGTTCAGGCACAGACAGATACACAAACGAACTCAGGCAAACACACACACACACACACACACACACACACACACACACACACACACACACACACACACACACAGACCAATAACAGTGACCATTAACAGTTTACCATTAACAGTACACCAATAAGTATGTACAGCTTTTCCAAAATACACTGCCAGGAAGCTAAAGTAATTTCTACTTCGTCATATTTAGGTAACCAGACAGTTACGTTAGATAACACTTCTCACGCAAACGATCAGGTTTTACAACTTAATATTTATGTTATCCGATACGTTCACTATTACTATTTTCACAAACCTTTCCGAAACACCTGGCTTACGTTCTGGTCAGAGGCGACCCTTGTTTTTAAGCATCCCACAGATGTAAAACTAAACACATGTGGCTCTTTGACAACACAATAACAACTTCCGCCCTTTGCTTCAATTCGCCCCCAAATAACTGTCGCGGTGCATGCTGGGCTGGAGGCGGATGGCTGTGTTCAGTTTGCTGGAGGACCGACGTCAGTGTTTGTGCTAGTCTGGGGAAGATGGCGGAGGCTGCGGCTGTACCCCCGCATCGGTTTTTCTGTCACTGTTGTAAGGGAGAAGTGAGCCCCAAGCTCCCGGTAAGGCAAATGTGTTGTCGTCCTCGATTCATCATACCTCCTGCTTTCATTGCATGCGGTTGACAAGTGAACCCTAGTCTGAAATACCATTTGTTTCGCTTGCTATAGCTAAACGCTAGCTAGCCAGTTAGCTATGGCCCTTGGATCGGCGGTCCAGCGAGCTGGCGTTTGTTGTTGTAACTTACTGAATCAACTCGCAACCCTCGCTAATATATTTGTCAAAAAAATTCCCAGAAGCAAATGCCGGAAAGTTTTGCTCAGCTTGCATGTTTAGGGCAGTTTTGTCAGAGTACAACGCTTCAAGAAATGCTTTTGACAGCCAGCTCAGGGATGTTGTGTTTTGAAGAACAACACGAACACAGCTGAGAGAAGCTCTGTGTTGGCTTGTCGATTAACGTTATATCCAATGTTAACTTTAAGTAGCGTTATGCCGTGTTGGTTTTCATTCCTTGTTTCAGATAAAATCACACTGTTGGAACGACGTTTGGGGAAATTTGGGAACATACCACATCATCTCGGTTTTAGTTTCATTTTTAAAGCCAAAAGTCAGAGTAACATGATGTCCAAGCGTTGACATGACCCTTGTCTTGACAAATGTTGGCTAACCCTAGGTTATGTTATACATTGTATTTGCTTGATTGCGTAGTTAATAATATACTGTGGACAGTTAGCCAGGTTTACAATCTCTTTTTGTGTCCTCTGTGTTTGTCAGTCAATGTGTGTACCATATGTCCTCTCGACCACATAAGTTACAGCCAAACTGAATCCTTTTAGGTTATGGTCGACTGTAATCCCAGATACTTGCAGCCTGCCATCGAAGCTAAATTTGCCTTCTTGTCTCAGGCACACTCAGTCCTGAGGCATGTCTTCACTGTGCCCGCTGACTGCAACACCCCAGTTTATCACCCCACTATTATATCACAAGGAGCAATATCGCACTCATGTTCCCATTTATACAACGGACCACCCCTTTATGACCAAATGACACACAACTCTGTCTGGAAAGTGTTTTTGTTTACAACAAGGGGGACAACTCATCTTTCAGCTGTAAGGACCGACAGTAGTGCTTCCTCATTTTATCGGCAGCTGTCTCTGAAACTCTCCACACCATACCTGTGGCTGGCAGACCTGCTCTACTTCCTGAGTCACATTCATAAAACACGGGCCGCCATACAGACTTGGTGACATACAGTGATATACTCGCAAATACCGATGCTGATTGCTGACACTGTATTTGTATGTCGGTCAAGCCAGTCAGCATAATGTCCTTACAGTGTCTGTGTGATTCACAGCCACTGTAGTAGAAGATGCAGCCTAGTATATGTAACCACCTACGCGTCTAATCAAATGCCCTGACTCTTCCTAGGAATACATCTGTCCAAGATGTGATTCGGGGTTCATAGAGGAAGTAACAGAAGATTCCAGGTAAGAGTCTCTGTTTGGATATCTACCTTACAGCTCCAGACAACATGTTATGTCATGGCCTGTTAGTGTTGGGCTGGAACAAAATCAGGCACATGGATTGTTAAAGCTTGCCTCATGCCTATTTACGAGGACCTGGGTAGTACGCCCCTCTGTACTGGCACTAGAGGCACTTTTAGGCCAACTCTTCATGCAGTTTTGTTCCAGGTTAACCCTAACCCTCAATATGTGCACAGGGTTCAGTGGATGTTGCTAATGATGTGTCTTTTGTCCCCTTGTGCGCTGTTTCCCTCAGTCTCCTAGAGGGTGGTGCAAACGGGATAGATGACACAGCCACACAGTTTGCAGAGGTACGAGTTGTGCTGAGAGATTTTGGGGAGTAGAGGGTGCGGGCAAGGAGGATTGATTGCAGTTGTTTTCTGTGTTTTGGTTAACTCAGTCTTTCTCTTTCCCTGCCCCTCCACTCACCTTTCCTTTGACCTATGCCCTTCTTTTCCTCATTGCATGCTTGCTTTCTCCCATCTTCTGTCCTTGGCTTTCATTTTTACTCTATCATTGCATCACTTGATTTCCTGTCCATGCTCCCACTTTCTCCATTTGAATATCCCTCCCTCTTCGAACCTCTACTTGTGCCCTCACCTATTCTCTCCCTTCATCCCACTAGCTATGGCACCTGCTGTTCGTGGAGCGGCCGTTTACAACAGACGGCGACAGCCCCGACTCAGAACCACGGGTCCCAGGAGGGGGAGGGGGCTTGGGAGGTCTCAGCGGGCTGGGGGGGCTGGGAGGGGGACCAATTGGGGGGTCAGTCCCAGCAGGCCTAGGAGGGCCAATGGGTGGTCCACTAGGAGCTGGGGAACACTGGGGGCCAGGACGTCCCCCTCGCCTGCACAGCCAGAGGAGATACCGGTCCAGAGGCAGCAGCAGGCCAGACCGCTCGCCTGCTGTGGAAGGGTGAGTCACTGGCTGGTTCAACCTCAACCCCACACACTTGTCTGTCAGTCTTCCTTACCATCCACTTCACTCTCTTAGCCTGCCTTGCATAATCCCACTTATAATCACTGTAGTGCTAATTATGCACCTTCCAGTCTTTCTTTTTGGTGATGGCATTATTTGATGCCTGTATGTTCTCTCTCAGGATCGTACAACAGTTTCTTGCTGGTCTATTTGCCAACTCTGGAGTCCCTGGCTCACCTCCCCTCTCATGGTAAGATGACATGGTGTCACAATTGTTGAATCAAATCAGCTATTGTGAAATATGGTGGAGCATGGTGAATTTTATGAAAACCATGGCTTGTGCATATTTGTTATCAACGTTTGGTGTCTGTGTGTCTTTCAGGACAGGGATGCTGCACTCTAACCCAGGGGATTATGCCTGGGGGCAGGGAGGGTTAGATGCCGTTATAACACAGGTAAACCAAACTTAATATAAGCAATATAAGAAGTCACCTTTTAATTTCTCTTCAGTTTATAAATGTGTGTTTGTGTGTGTGTATGTGTAGTTATTAGGTCAGTTTGAGAACACGGGGCCTCCTCCAGCAGAGAAAGAGAAGATCTCTTCTCTCCCCACTGTCAACATCTCTCAGGAACAAGCAGGTCAGTCACTCTTCTTCTCTTTCCCTTTGTCTCACTGTGTCTTCACAATGTTACCCTCACCGTGCCCCCTAACATCAAATTACAATATTGCTTGAGGACATGGCTGGAGCTGTCAGTCTGATCCTCTGAATACGATGACTGTATTTAGCCGAGTAGATAAGTACACACCTGTTGGCTATATGATGGCCATTCAGCTGATTCAGTGCTTACTATACTGGGAGAGGATGTGCATCAAGTATAGGCCTCCTCAGTACAATCTGTAATGATTTGCTAATCTGGCATTATGTAAATACGTGTTTATTTAAAACTCTGCGTGGCAGTTGGGTATAGCATGGACAGGTACTTGTATTTCTAGGCTGTTGCTGTATGCCAAGTGAAGCCTTTGGTATTTTGCACAAAAAATCAGTTTGGGATGAAATGCCCATTTTCTTCTGAGAAGATCAACCGTTTGTACCATAAACTCCTTTTTAGATTACAGTTTTTTTATTTGCTGGTCATCCACCTCCCCTGTCTTTCTCCCCACCCTTGTTTTGGCTCTGCTCTTATGTTATGTTATGTTATGTTATGTCTCTTATATTGCCCTATTTTACCTCCCAACTATATCTATGCATTTAGCTATGCTGCATGGCTTTTGCAGGGCTGTTGACTCATTGGGATAAATGAAGATCTGTGTCCCTCCCTCTGCCTCTTTCTGGCCTAGGCCGACATATCTGTTGTTTCGGTGTCTTTTGTCATTAGGAAGGCGATGCTTATTACCCTCAAGTCATCTCAATGCTCCCCTCTGGAATTTTGTAATGCAAACACAGATGAGGCTATAATGACCTTGTTGATGTCTTCTCAAGAAATGCAATTGTGCAGTAACTTGCAATCCAAGACATTCTCAAGTCATTACCAAGTAACTTAGTGATTATTACCACTAGAGATATCGATGTAGCCAGGGTTTTGATACCAGGTAAACCATTTAAATGATCTGAATCACATTTCTGTCTCTTGTCCTGTCCCCTGTAGACTGCAGTATGGAATGTCCGGTGTGCAAAGAGGACTTTGCAGTGGGAGAGCCTGTCAGACAGCTACCCTGTAACCACTTCTTTCATTCAGACTGTATAGTACCATGGCTGGAAATGGTGAGAATCACGGTGAAGAAAGCAGAACTTTGCAGACCAAGAGTCAAGGGATAGACCCTTGATGATAGCTTGTGCTATTTATGAGATCTTCATGTTATTCTTTAGTGTTGGGGTATTCTAAGGCCTAAAGAAAACTTGAATGCATGCTTTGGTTCACTGGTAATCACCACAGAAACATCAGGCTAAATTTAGCTACCACTACTGCTAAATGAATGGCCGTCAGTAAAACCCCACAATGACTCATAATTCCTGTTCAAATCAGCTTAAATCAACAATACATTGTTTAATGCTAAATCAGGATGATTTTACCCTAAATTTGAAAATGCCACATTTGCCCCAATCTGCCAATCATTTGAGTCACCAGATAGCTAGATGGCAATCGAGGCCAAAGAACAATCTGAGTACCACAAAAAACAGGATTTGTACTATAATGAGGAAGCAACTTGTCTACCACTAGCCAGACACTTGAGAAAACTGCCCAAAGCTAATGTTTTCTACACGTTGTCTTGTTCTCTCTCCATGCAGCATGACACATGTCCAGTGTGTAGGAAGGGTTTGAATGGAGAAGACAGCAGCAGCCAGCCCCCACCAGAGTCCCCCTCCCTCTCCACGGACCCTCGCACACAGGAGAGATGGTCCTTCTGAGACGCCCACCTGTCATCCCTCAGTTCCCCTCGCCTACATTCAGCAACACACACAGAGAAGACATAACACTTCTCTCTCTCCTCTGTTCATCTCTATTGCAGTCATAGTCATCTCAGTCTGATTTTTTTTATTATTTTCTATTTTAATGACTTTCTCCCGAACCATGTATACAGCTGTCATACACAAGTCCATTGAGGTCTGTTTGATCTCCTTTGCCTAATCACAACCAAACAGCCCAGATTGATCATCAGGCCCATGTCGTCTTACCTTCCACTTCTCACACCGACCCCCTTTTTCCATCCTTCTGAAAATGCACTGCTGTAATACACTGTTGTGGGGAAACGCCAGACTATATTTCATACACCTTGCCCTCTTTACTCAGCCCACGATCAGCTGAAACCTGCAACTGAGCCCTCTAAGGCATATGGTTCACATCGGACCAAGTACGTGTCGCTTTCACTCTTGCCGTTTAGTGTCCTTCAATAAATGAATGAAACAGAGTATTTTCTAGGAAGGATGCAGAATGGCTGCTGTGTAATGGCCACAAACGGGAGCTGTGACGTTAAATGAAAGCTAAGGATTCCTTACACCTGTCTGGACCCTGTTACATCTGAAAGGATAAGCTTTGTGCCCAGCAAGGCTATAGGAAAGGGGCAAGGCCTCACTATGGAACTCGGCCTGTTATCTCCCTAATGCTTTAGATTTCGACTTCCTCCTTCTGGTGTATATATTATAAACAGATGGCATCCCTCTGTCATTTTATCCCTCTGTTTATGACTGTCTTTTGTTTCACATTTTTATCACTTTTTTTGATGTAAATAATTTTAGTCCAACAACTTATGGTTTGAAAAGAAAAAAAAAACATTGAGAATGGAGAAGCAAATGTGAAATACCTGGTTATCAAAATATGTATATTATATATATGAAAAAATGTGTATGATGTATTAATAAATTGGAAAAAAAACCTACCATAATGGCTATACTCTGAATTGTTAAACCATAATTTCCACTGTTCACAATCCAATCAACGTAGGTGTCACTGTATATGGTCTCTCCTTTACACCCGCTGATACTTCAGACGCCATGTCAGACTTGACAAGGAATATTTGAGACTCCCACTGAATTAGCATGTTAAAGCTGAAAAGTATGTACTTTATTTAAAATTGAAAAAAAAATACAGCAACTGGTTAAGGCATTTACAAATTCTGTACATTATTTAGATTTCTTTAGAGATGTGACATGGTGAGGACAATTTAAGCATCTCATCGGTTAGAAATGTAGGCATCGGTTATACTTCAGCACTGGCCACTCTTCATAACTTCATACATTCATTACTTTCAAGTACCTTTCCTGATTAGAATCAGTGCATAAAAAATAAAGTATAGTAGTAAAAATTGAAATCACATGGCTGGGTTGAGGTAAATCTTGTTTGCAGAGGTTAATTTAACTGGAGCCGTACTAAAATCAGGAAAGCTGTGCTGATAAGTATGGCTGATAATGTTGTGGACTTGATATGAAAATACCTGGCACCTGTTAATAGGAGAAGCACAGAGTGACTTGGTACTGAAAAGGATCACAAAGTAATAACTGCTTTGGTGCTGAGAAGGATTCAACAGTAAAAGCTTACTTTCTCTGGTCTGTTGAAATGTTCATTCAGTATGTAGTTCAGGTGAAATGAATATGTATTAATCAGTGTGTGTTCCAAGCAAGTGTGATCAAGGAATGAGCTGGAGCAGCAGAGGGGATGAAGCCCACGACAGGATCCCACACCTCGAACTGGATGACGGATGATGACCTGCAAAACACACACACACACACACAGTTTATTAGAATGAAGTGCCAATCAACTGCACACACACACACACACATAATTCACATACCTGTTGAGTATGATGAGAACGACTGAGCCATCTGGCCTGATGAAGGCAGAGACTTCCAAGGCTGTTTCCTGACTGGTAGACACACCCACTCTCTGAGACCCCTCCCACAGGAACTTACTGCAAACAAAGGCGATTGGTGTGGATCGTATTAGAATGCTACCTTTTAAGGATTGGTTGAAGTGACATTCAGACTGAAAATCAGAAATCCTAAGACCCAGCTAGAACAGCATGCTACCTGAAGTGGGCCATGCTATAGAAGGTGGGTTGCTTATAGAAGACATCGCGGTTGGCATTCACTATAACAGGGCTGTCCACAAAGTTCTTGACCCAGTTTGGCCCACCAGTCTGGTCCAAAGCCAGGTTCCAGTCAGTCCAGCCCACCACATAGTGGTTCAAGTCCTGCAGTGGAGAAAGAGAAACAACCACAGATGAGTGAAGTGCCTTATAGTATCTTGTTTCAATGTCGAATGGGCAGCACATCTGCATAAACAAATCCCTCCTGATTCTCAAGATGTCAGGAGAGTGAATGCACCCATGCAAAATGAATGGAATGAAGGGAGTCCAATTTCTTTTGAGGGAGAGTGAGGAGAGAAGAGACAAAGCACCAGTTCCAGCTTGCTCTGGTTGCCTGCAGGCGGTTTGTGGAGTGTGTGCAGTCAGTGTGACTTCTAAACCTGCAGTGCAGCATGGAAGGAGGTGACTCACCCCTCCAGAACAGCTCGCAGCATGCCAGAATCTCACTTCTGTAACAATGGATCCCACTGAACAAGTATAACTCTCATGCATAAGATATGACGGTCTTACCTGTATAATGTCATGCGCGTACTGCTCCGCCCTCTGCCAGCTGCCCAGCTTCACCCCTCTGTCTGCTGGACTCCAGCCAGCGCAGGCCTCTGTGCCAAACAGGTAATACTCCGGGTAGAGGTGATGGGTGGTGCCCAGGCTCAGCTCGGCTGGCACAAAGCTGTCCAAGTACCAGTGAACTGCCACGCCGTGGATGTACCTGCCCGCATGCACATCACTGAGGACCTGGGGAGAACGAGGGGAAGAGAGGAGCAATATTCCACTTAGTTTTAACATGGGGGGTTATTTTGCACTTGATGGCCATGAAAACCATTAATATAAACTACAAGATCGAATGTAGCTGGGACGAGTTTGTAGCATTTGTAGCGTTTGATTGAAGCCACAAAAATAGCCTGAAAACTTAAACTTACATTTAACACGTCTGTGAACAGATTCAACAACAGATCCCACTTTTAAGACAATAAAGCAGTAATTGGTTGGTCGTCATTTTGCATTTCTATTCTTGGTTTACACTAAAATTAGTATTTAAAAATAAAAGTAGATCCGGTCTCCCAAACAGGAACTATCTCTCCTAAATGGTATCCCTCCGCTATGTTGTCTTCTATCAATAAAAATGCAATTTGGTGAAATTATGTTAAAAATGTAAATGCAATTATGTAAAATGTTGGACCCACAGTCAATTGAAAATCACAGTAGCAGGTTCTGTTGTTGAATCTGTTCACAAACGTGTTAAATGTCAGTTTTCAGGCTATTTTTGTTCATTCAAATGAATGGGAAGTAAAAGTCCAAACGCTACAAATGCCAGCTGCATCTGATTGTGGTGAGTAGTTTATATTCTGGTTTTCATGGTGGTCAAGTGCCAAATAACCCCTATTTTAAAACTAAGTGGAATATTGCTTTAAACACATCCATTCCCTCTATCTCTCCATCCTTGGCCTCACCACTTTAGCCCAGTGAGGCAGCAGCAGGCGGTTGTCGTCCAGTATGAGGATGTGTGTGCGGGGGTGTGAGGAGGCGTGCAGGGCAGGACCCAGGTCCATCGCCACCCAGTCCCTCTGCTCCTCCGGAGTGAAGCCCAGAGCCTGGAAACTGCAGTGGGTCAAACATTAAACACTGAAAAATCTATTCTTCTCCACATTGTTGAGAAATTTAGCAGCCATGTAGATGCTTCATATTGATTTTCACATCTTTTGTTTGAATGTAATATAATGTGAGGAGTGACCTGTAGTTTGTCATCTCTCCTGCAGAGGGCTCATTCCCTGTGGTCAATGCCCAGAAGGACAGGTTGTGTTTGGCATATTCCTCAAGGAACCTGAGGGGACAGAAGCAAAAGGAACCAGCCACCAAAAGGAATTAATTTCTACTTAATCCAGTATTACCGATGTGTGTTGCCAGACTGAGGGGAAGCTTCATGTGTCACCTGATATAGTACTGAGCCCAGGTTTTGTGCTCCTTGCCCCCCGGCCGGCCCTTGAGGGAACCCTTTCCTGTGAGTGCATCGTTAGTTTTCAGCCAGGCTGGGGCGCTCCAGGCACTCGCCAGCAGAGACAGGGGGTGAGGAGACAGAGCCTGGGCGCGTTGCAGCAGGGGGATCTGAGACAGGGAGAGAGAGAGGAATAACAGGGGAAGAAGAGGAGAAGAAGATGGGTGAGAGGATATTTGTGTGTGTGTGTGTGAGAGAGAGAAAGAGACAGAGAGAGAGAGAGAGAGACCTTCATGTTGGTGTCCTCAGGAGCCAGTGTGAAGTTGTCCAGGCTGTAGTCTCCAGGTGTGTCAGCGTAGGTGTACAGACGGGTGGAGAAGTCACAGCTGGCCATGGGTACGCGCACCACACTGTAGCCTATACCTGCCAGACACACAGCATCAAGAAGGACTGGTGTGAGCTATGCTGAATAATTAGGATGATTCTGATGTCTTGAGTCATGCTGGATGATTTGGATGATCCTGATATCTTTCTTTTGTCCGTGGGAATAAATTATGACCAGTAACGGGGCAAACACGTGCACACACCAACACGCACAAACCTTCAGTAGAAAAGTACTGTCTTAACAGCTGGTCCTGGGTGCCAGGAGACAAGGACAGGATGTTAATAGCTGCTGCGTCTGTCATGGCTCCCCCAAAACCCCTGATCCTCTGGTACTTCTGGTAGGGAACGATAGTCAACCTGAGGCCTGAAAGGGGCACACACACACCAAGAGGCTCGGATGAGAGAGACGACAAGTGTACAGCTGATCAGAGCTTTGCACGCAAACCCAACACCTTCCTCACCTGCCCCAGTGCTGTTAGCGTGGACCTGACCCTGGCCTTTCTCCAGTCTGCTGCCAGCCATGCTGCTCAGGTAGGAGGCGAACTGGCCCAGCGGAGGCAGGGTGACCGACCCAACACTGTCACAGTATGTTGAATTACACTCACACACCACCGAGTCATGGCCAAAGCTACGGGACACACATTTATTGCTTCCTGGGAAAAGAAACACACAGTCATATATGGGCTATTCCTCTGGGTGAGTGCCACGCTGTATTGGGGAAGTAAAGAGTTTCCATGTTTTACTTAAAATATGTACAGCAAAAGAGGGAACATAGCAGTGTGACAGGGCCCTTGCAAGAGAAAATAAAGTGCTGTGCTGGTGCCTTACCTGTGGAGAGGGTCACTACTACTGTGAAGACAACAAGGGCCAAAAGGACTGCTGCTGGCGATGACAACGCCATTTTATCTATAAACAAAGTAGATCCTAACGGTCACACAACTGCCTATCAAATAAGCTTCAATACATAGTGTAAACCAGTGACAGACAGCAGCTATACACGAGATAATAGTGTAATGAGTGCGCAAATGCTCCATTCATTTTGCTGACACGCGCGTTTAATTTCCAACCACAGGGTCAGTTCACTTCAAAATAGATGCTCTCACCTTGCTGGCTCCTGGCAGAAACTGTGGCATGTCCTGGGAATTATTTCAAATTCTTTATTAGTCACCTGTCAAGTTATTTTGTCTACGCTGCCATACCAGCGGTTTCCCTGTTGTTTATTTTGGCGATCGAATGGGACTTCGGCAGTCATGTGACCTAAAAAGTGTCACATGAACCACCATGCAGTAGTCTGTGTCCCGCAGCCAGATGGCGCTACACCATAAACTAGATTTTCATGAACTTTTCCCAAATATCCCCCCCCCCCCCCCCCCCCCGCTCAGATATTCCCCTCATTAACATAAACTGATGTAACATGAGATCACACAATGCTGTTCACGTGACGTGTTTTGGATAATTTTAACCTTATGTCCTTCTCTGGCCAATCATTGAGCCGTTTAAAGTGTCCGCACCATGATAAACCTCTTTTCAATAATCCAGACAGGCAATACTTTTTTTTTTCATACAACATTTTATTATGAAAGAAGCATACACGCATCATAATTTAGGGAGGGATAGACATTTTATAGGACATCAATGTTTGTGTACATATGTATGTTTTAGGACACTGATATTTGTGTGTGTGTGTGTGTGTGTGTTTAAGTGACTTCATAGGAAGGCACAAAGTCTCTCCAGAATAGATGGATTTCTGTTGCTCAAAAAGACGAGCTCTTTCTTCCCATCCTCCGTTCGGCCTGATGAAGACAGATGAAGAAATAAAGACAGATAACATTTCAAAGTTACTAAAAACAGCATCACTTCAATGTCATTTTATACAGCAAAGCATAACAGCAGTATCACTTACTCTGTGGATGCTGTAGCCAGTTGCGGTCCAGATAGTAGAGGTAACAGCTCTCAAACTCCTTCTCGCTGTAGTTGGAGACAGACACCGGGACAAACGGATCCATGCGGTCGAAGCCCTCCTGATGAGAGAACACACAGACAGGAGGTCGGTGTATCACATCTGTTAAGACGGAGGTTAATGCTTGAAAAACAACTTTGGTAAAACTCAAAGTGGGGCTGCACAACATTCTTACTCCACCAAAATCTTTCAAGTGACAACATTTCTACTGAGTTGGTCTTTGTCAGGTGAGTTTAACACAGAGCCCATCGCCCCTTAAAGTTGCATGTTGGGATAATCACATGATCTCATACTGGAACAGCGCTATACAACTACATGTGTTGAATATATCTGTCCACATCAGCATTCAGACAATGGATAACTAACTCAAGAACACCAATACAAAAATACAAACATTTATCACATCATATTAAACACAATTACAACATTTAGAAACAAATGTAGATATCAATATTAACATAATTCAGATACAACTACTTGATAAGGGAAAATCAACAATGCATATTTTCAAATAGAGTTGACCCATAAAAACAGTCCACAGTCAAGAATAGAGTCCTAAAGCATTATATCATGAGGTATTTTTTGGTGGAACAAGAATGTTGTGTGACCCTAGTTTGACTTTTATGGTTTAATCCTTTCCCAGCAGCAGTGAAACAGGTGGGTGAGCGTGTCACTTTACTTAATCCTGAAAAACAACTTCTGCCCATGAGCCCTAAAGAGCAGGGAGACGTCGCCTTCAGTCGCAGGTCTGAGGTCAGTTTTGCAATTTTCCTCACTAATGATCAAAGTTTGGAGAGGGAAGGCAAGGCTAATCTGCAGCCAGCAGCACTCAGGGGCAGGAGCTGAAGATAATCAGGTATAAATGACCTCTGACCTCTCCCAGCAGCTCTTGAGGCAAGTAGGCGGAGCTTGGAGTGTAGAGAGAACCGGTCTGAGACAGAGTGGTGATGATGGCTCCTCCGGTCTGAGACAAGGAGAGAGAATGTTAGGGGGGTAAAAATAATAATCTGAAATATAATATTCTTATGCAACATCTTAAAGGCCTTCAGCGCATTCTTCTGAATCCTCACCCAGTCGTTCCTCATCAGCTTCCTCAGGTTATAAACCAAAGTGAGTTCTTCTGGAGCCACCTGACAGACAGTGAGAGAGAGAAACACATAAGATATCCCCATCTATGGCAACTGAAGGGGAGATGAAGAGCAGAATGACAGGACAGGACAGTGACTGTGTTCTCTCACAGCGCTCTTATCCTCCTTTTTGATGGTGGACCGTCCCCAGAGAGCGTTGACACCATCCACAGCCACGGCCAGTCTGAAGTCGGCCTCCGGCTGCCCGCTCTGCTCCCTCAGCTCCTTCATCAGCGCCCCCACCACATCACTGCTGCTCTTTACACGAGATATACCCTGGGACAGGCACAAGGCAAAAGGATCGATATCAGAAGCCTAACGACGAATGGAATACATTCAGAAATAAAAAGCAATATAATAACAATACATAACTAATATAAAACATCAACTTCTATTCATCTTCTCTGGGACAAAATCAGAAAAAGTATCATTTGTGTTGTAAAAAAAATGAAAGGAGTATATATCGTTGGAATAGGGTAATTTCTTTCACCATTTTCTTTCGATTTAAGCCTATAAACATCTAACAGTTTAACACAGATGCCTAAGTAGCAGCTCTGGAACATAATTCATGAGAATGAGAGAAAAAAAGACCCACAACTATCAGTCTAATCCCACTTCGTTTGTTATACTGTAAATTGCTGTCAGCAGGTTGGGCATTAAGATGGGATCTATCACATTAAGGCATGGTCTAGCATGATGTGGCAGAACTAATGTCTCTTTCCCACAGTTTTAGTCACTTGAGGGCATAATAATTTGGTGAGCATCCAGCACTGTAGCATAAGTGGGAAACTTAAGAAATTAACAAGCTGCACATGAATCTAGTGTTCCTTTCTGGCTTCGACTGTGTGATACAAAATATTGTGTTGATGCGTCCCTGTGCTCAGATTCATCGTCTATTGACCGCCACGAAGCACAGATAAGATGAAAGATGAAACTTTAATGATCCCTGTGGGGAAATTGGGCTAGCGCAGCAGCAAAGAATAGGTTATAGATAAGAATACAAAAAACAGGACATACTGAAGATTAAAGGTACAGCGTCTTGCTAATGCAGAACTCCTATTGGCTTGAAAAAATTCTGGTGCTGAATTCTGTTATCTACTGACAGATTACAGGTTACAAGATGTTTGCAGTTTACAAATCTATGAATTTACAGTTCAGTGACAAGGCAGTATGTGTAGGGTGTGCAAATGTGCACTATTGGCTTTCCACGTTATCAGATACACACACAGATGGAGGAACATATGTACAGAAATGTGTCAAAAATAACAATATTGGATTCTGAGGGGTCCTAAAGCCTTCCGCTATAGCCGAAGTGAATAAGAACAAATGGATAAAAAAATGTCTAGAAGGTTGGGATACACCCCATCCCCAATGGAGATGAAAGGAAAATCAGAATGTGAGAGTGGGAAATCCAAACTCCTTTCCAGAAGGACTCACCTGATCCACCAGCTCTCCTAGCGGCCTTCCCTCCTCAGTGAACTCTCTCTTTGTCCACACATAGCGCTGCCTGGTCTTTATCTGGGAGGAAGACAGCACAGTTAACACACACATACACAGTCACAGTATTAGGGAGTGATCTATTTGATACTCAAGATAGCAACCTGTGGAAAAATCATTACCTTTGAGAGGAAGTGCTCGTTGGTGGTTCTGAAGTTTCGTAACCAATCAGTGGCTTGCAATGGCTGGTCGAAGCGAGAGGCGTTATAGGACGAGGGCAGCAGCTCTTTACAGTTCTTTACCCACAGGTGGGCTGCATGGGGAAAACACAAAGAAGATGTAGGGGGATCACTGTCGACACATTCAATACTTCTGCAATGGTAGCAGTCAACCACTTGGCCTGTGTGTGTGTGTGTGTGTGTGTGTGTGTGTGTGTGTCTCACCGTCAGGTATATGCAGCACCAGCCATCCTTGTGAATAGCAGAAGTGGACTGTGTGACAGAGAGACAAAGTCTTTCCACTACCCTTCAATCCGTCTGAGCAGCCAGTTAAGGTCAACAACAGGCTTATTTAGGGGAGCATCAAGAAGAGAGAAGTGTGTTTATCTGTGTGTGTGTGTGTGTGTGTGTGTGTGTGTGTGTGTGTGTGTGTATGTGAGTTGAAGGATACAGAACAGGTAGCGCATGGCAGGTTTGCTGAAGTCTGTTTTCTTCAGGTAAGAGATGACCTCCAGAGCAGGCGGCCGCACCATCAGACAGCTCTCATTGAATGTCTTGATCTGAAGCCATACATAAAAAGAATTAAATTCATGTTAGATATTTTATTATTTTGAAATTAAGGAATCCCAACAGTCACAACATATAATTTACAAGCTTTGTTATGCTTTGTTGTATAAAATTACATTGAAATGATGCTGGTTTTAGTAACTTTGAATGTTATATGTTTTTGTTTTTTTTAGAGCAACAGGAATCTATCTACTTTGGAGAGACTATGAGCCTTCCTATGAAGTCACTTGAACACACACACACACACACACACATACAAGCACCTACCTGATATTGATAGCGTGGGGGAAGGCCGTGAGGGAACATGGTGCGGATGTGTGCAGAGGGCAGAGTGTAGTACTGTCCAAAATGTTTCTCTGACTGACATGCCTGGAGAGAGACAGAATCACACAGATCAAGGGACTATACTGACTGCCACTCAATTTACAACTGCAAACACAAATCAGCTGCAAGTGGACAGCAGCTGTACGCCCATCCATCCTGCCACTACCAAGACGAGGATATTAGCTGTCTGGGCTCTTGACAGTGACAGTGAAGCCAAATGTGCATGGTTACTTACTGGATCGCTCTCCTGTGTCCTGAAGACTGAGATGGGCTCGGACTCCGACTCGACAGCCAGCGCCTCCTGCTGCTGGTTACATCCACTGGTATGAAGGGGCCTTACATGTGCTACCTGTCAATATCATCACAACCCACAGGTTAAATGGCACACAACAGAAAGATGTCAAGTCTCCTCTCTATTTGCCTCCTTTGCTAATGTATTATTGAGCCTATTAATATTTCAAGGAGGAGATGCTCCAAATCCTCTCCAGCGTATTTGGAGGAGAAACAGAAAGATAACACAAGCGATTTATCTGAAGCTTCTCAAAACGCACTTTCAAAGTCTGTTGCTGACAGTGAACTCACCGTTTGCCGTAGTCTGAAGGACAGTCTGTGAAGGGCCATGATCTGAAATGCGGATGACCAAGTGAATGGGTATAAAGGTTATATTTCAGGGATCACAAGTACCAAAAAGCAGACCCGATGCGAACTAATAGCAGTTTCCTGAGGCCACCTGTGGTTTCTGCAGGCTGATAACCTTGCGTAAACATTTAGCTAGCAGCTAACTGTGGTACAGACACGTACAGACAGTAACATTAGCGATCTGGATCTATTTCAGCATAATAATCCATTCACCTGCAGATCAATTCATTAAAGATTCAGTGACGATGATTTCGGCTAATGTCATCTATGTACAAAGCTCCCAGGTCTGAGTTACAGCGATGCTAAGTTGCACAATATCGGTCGAAGTCAATGTGCCAGATCTGTCATGGACACCGCCATCATGCAGTGCAGACCAGGAAGTGACGTCACGTGCTCTCGCTCTGTTTAGCCAGCTGTAAATCGCACAAACCAAAAAGGCGACAACTACTGAGTAAAATGGAGTTTACCAGACTTTGACATGTTTTAGCTGCGATCCTGTTATTGATGATTTAGACGTTTGCAGTTATGGGAGCTGGAGTAGACTATGGACAATTTAATACTTGATAAACAGTTTGGAGAGGAAAGTCTTTTCCAAAGCATTAAGATGGCTCTTATTACAGGATTCCTGGGAGAATTACAATACTTAAAAAAAAACTAAAAAAAACAATAGCAAGGCCCACAGGGGCAAATAAACTACTTTCATACTTATTATCTTAGTTAATTACAAACAGCTAGCCCCAACCCTTATAATACTAATACTAATACTACTACTACTACTACTACTACTACTACTAATAATAATAATAATAATAATAATAATAACAGGCCTAATGAAAAACAAAGATGTAGAATTGTAAGATTTTTTAACTTATATTATGGTACACTTGGAACAGGAAAATAATAATAAAGTGAGTATTAATGATATAGGCTATATGAAAATGTATGCCTTTTTGATATAAATAGCATAATATAGCAAAGCAAATATCAAATATATATGACTATATATTTTTGCAAGGTTCACATTAAATATATCGTATGACCTAGTTCTGCTCTGTAGGAGTTTGCAGCAGGTTTCTATTATGCCTACTAGTGCATTAGTGGGCCAAAAACATCTCTTGTTCTATCTCAATACTTTCTGTTTTACCAATGCATTATTAACAGCTCAGCTGTATTAACTTCTGTTTGAGTGCTCAGTTTTAGGCCAGTCCCTTTCTCTCCCACCACTGAAAGCTGAACCCCATGTTGTCGTAGGCGTCACAACTTTTGAGCTGATCTCCAAATCCAAACCACCACCAGCCTACTTTAGCCAAGTCGTCGCCATTTTATTAGGCGTCTAAATAGCCCTCCCCAATCGCCTATTATGAACCGCAATGAGATCCTGTGCTGTATTCACCGTTTTATCTCCTCCTCTGGCCACATGAAAATGGCCACGCAATTACATTCCCGCACATTCACCAACCACTCTGCGCTGTCAGCCTATAAAACAGGACGGGCCGCCGTAGCCTTCAGCCTGTCGTCCCGACACGGTAACAGCCTGTGTATATAGGAGAACATAATTTGAGCCATTATTACTGGGCGCGATGTAACTTTCCCCGAGAAGTGGCAAAATAACATCCTGCTCCAGTGTAACCAGTTCGCCACCTAGCTGCAGAGACGCGCCTACGGAGATCTGTCGACTGTATGATTATGAAAACACCCGCGCCAATGTTGTTGCACAGTAGGCTCTGCGCCCCGATGAGACTGAAACTCGGTTTTAGGAGGTGTACTGGCCTTAGTTATGTAATCAAAGCAACATCTGATGCACCAAAAGCTCCGGATTGCCGTTGGTGCGAAGGGGAGAGCAGGACAGCAACACCTTAACCTCCTGCCTAAACGCAGTTGGCTCCGGGACGCGCTCTCGGGTAAGTAGCCTACGTAGCCTTATTACAAAATGTCATGGCAGTCTGTATTAATGTGTGCAGGCCTGTCATCATCATCGTGCTAAAAGCACAGTTGCTTAGTGAGACATTTTTGCATCCGCTTTGGGCTAATTTTATCCCTTGTTGCTGTGTATGTTTCCCCTCTGTTCTCCGTGCATGATATTTATTATTTCAATGTTGCTGACACCAGCATAAGGGGTGGCAGAGGACAGATAGAAGAGAAAAAGGTGGCTCTAGACTCATCCACATCACAAATACCACCAGCAGATTTTCATGTTACCTAGCACACTTCGATGTTGAGTTGCATTTGCAGCTGTTTATATTTTATATAGCCTAAATGTGGGATATATGTTATTACGGAGATATGAATGACAACAACAACACGTGCATGTGCGTATTGCCGTTTTCTAAGTGCGACAGCATCATGCGAATAGTCATTTTCTAAGGTGCGCAAAGTCATTATGGAAAAGGAAGCTCCTGTTGACGTCCTTAGTAAACCAGTGATAGGTTGCTCCAGTGCGGTAACACCCCCACTACCCATACTGTATCTACAGTAGCTACATCAGTCAGCCTACGCAGCTGCGACCTGGGTACACAATGTACGACCAACACTCTTCTGATACCCTAACTAGGGGAAAGTGTGTATGTGTGTGTGTGTGTGTGTGTGTGTGTGTGTGTGTGTGTGAGAGAGAGAGAGAGAGAGAGGGAGAGAGAGAGACTCACGTGAGAAACTTCCCCCCTATATGTGGAGTAGGCTGCACTGGCTGTAAAGCTTCATGGCCACAGCTCAATATTTTGAGATGCCATCACACAGCCTAATTTCCAGCCCGGGTGCTTTGCTGCTGTTGTCAGGCAGATGATAATGGTGTTGTAGTTATTGATGATAACACCGTCATGGGATGGTGATGATGGCTGGAAATATGGAGGGCCATTACCATGATTTAATCGTTGCCTCAGCACTGCCGAGGAACCACACTGACTACAGTGTCAAGTCCACCCATCATTCTGTCACTGGAAATAGCTTCTGGTCTAATGTTAGAATAATTTTGAGTTATGCTTGAGAGGTATAGCTCTGGAGAACATAAAGGGCTATTAGTATGCACTTTGACTGATGTTGAATAGACTTGCCCTTTTAAGTTTAAAAACCTGCCGCTCACATTCTCTCCTTATCACCACTTTACACTACAAGAGTTTAACTCCTATGATTCAAGCTACTCCTCACACCCATAGCCTCTCAGTCTGCCCCTCTTTATATGGGTCAGGCTGTTGTAGTGGTTATGGTCAAGGTGGCTGCAGTTATTTAGGGGAAGCACCGTCCATCTCAACGCTCATTTTATTTTATTGTAACAGAGGTATAGCCTTGGAGGGCTTTTCCAAACTGTTATATAACATAACATCTACTGGAACAGATGTTGATTTGAACACAGTTTGATTCAAGTAAAGGGTTTGGGTGTGGAGGGACCTAGAGGCAACAGAGAGAGCCCACTGCGCCCCTAAATGAAAACATTATCTGAGATGCTCTTGTAAGTTTAAAGGGCAGTTCAGTGCGTTGAGAGACATATGAGCTATTTCATAAGAGGCTCTCAGGAGAGAGCTGAAGGAATGCAAGGCAGGGTGTGTTTTATTATAAAATGGATGAGTGTCTGTCTTAATGAGAGAAAGAGAGAGAGTATGATGAAGGAAGCATGACAGAAGATGCCGTTTCCCTTCGTTGCATTGAAAACTGGGCTGAACATAGTATGAGTGAGAGTGAGAGGGGGAAAGTTTTGCTGGTGAGGAGAATGTTATTTTAGGGTGTGTTACTTGCTGTAATGTCACATTAAAAGTCCATTTACAATGGGGTCAATGAAAAGCTTACTTGACTTAGAGGAAGCAATGGGAGGAGGAGGAATTCGCACTCCTTTCCAAAAATAAGTTTTACCCTTTCCTACGGATTTGTGTTACCACTACTGAAAGGGGAGGAGGGGAAGGGTCGGACCGTGAATGGAGGGATTTAGGTTGGAGAGGAGGAAAAGAACGAAGTGGAGGAGGAAATATGGTTCTGATTAACATGGATACAGTGCATGAGTTGACCATTTTACTGTGTGGTCTACTGAGAGAGAGGGAGAGAGAGAGAGAAAGAGAGAGAGAAAGTGGATGGGACTAATAGAGAATGTATGCAAAAGCTTACTGCCAAACATGAAAAGGGGAGTTTCGGAGAGAAAAGAAAGTACAGCAGAGGGAACGGTGGGAGGAGAAGTACTTGTGGGAGTAGCTGAGAACAGGAGGCGCAAAGATAGTAGGGAGAGGAGGGGAGGAGACTGGATCAAGTGTGTGAATTAGCGAGGAGCTGATTGATTGATATATTGATTTGGGGAGAGGGGGGCATAATAAGGATTAGAGCGTAAGTAAGAGTGCAGAGGATCAGGAAGTGTGCTGTCTTTTCAGAACTACCGTTATTTACAGTTTGTCAGAAAAAGCTAGTTCAGGCTGTTTTTTTAAAGAATGTGACTAGGCCTTTATTCCGGTTAGTGCAGACATTCTGGGAATCGGCTGCTATGTAGCCTTTGATTGGCCCCCTGGGTTTCTGTAGGGTGAGATCATCTCTGTGGACTCAGAGACTTTAGCACCTCACTACAGCTGCCTGCAGGAAGGGGACTTTCCCCCTCCATGCCTCTGCTGCTGCTACTCATCTGAGCGCACTGAAATGACTAATCACTGACCTCTGTCTATGTCTGTCTGTCTCTCTCTGTCTCTCTCTCTTTAACATACTCCTTCTCAGCTCAAGCCTGAAGGATAGGAGAGAGACCTTTGCTGGATGAAGGAGTCAACCTCTGCTTGGACCTTTATAGCATCTTTTTTTGTAAATCTCCTGACCTACACCTGCAATCTCCTCTCAGCCCTTGACCCCCCCGGGGTCCTTTAGTGTTATACTGGGAACCCCACCGCACCCTGCCCCTCCCCCCTGACTTCTCTGATGGACCAGAGAGTGAAGGGGGGTACCCCTCCAACCTCACACACCCCCCTGGCCCCCACCTCTCCACCTGAAGACTCAGAACAGGAACAAGTGGCGGAGATAAGGAGGAGGGGCGAGGGCGAGAATGGAGACTTAGGGAAGAGAGAGGAGGAGAGAAGAGGAGCAGGGAGGAAGAAAGAAGGAGACAAAGGGGCAGTGCTGGAGCTGCTCATCGAGGGCCGCTGTGGAAGCGCAGGGCAGCAACAGCTTCAGTTCCCTGGCAGAGAGGCTAGCTGCCCTGATGGGAATGTACGACTCCGGATCGGACTCCAGGCCAAACGGACCAAGAAACCGCCCAAGATTCTGGAGAGCTATGTCTGCAAGCCCACCTTCAGGACCTATCAGAGACAGGGCAGGGGGGGGGTGCTGAGGGGGGACGGAGAGGGAGGAGTGGGCCAGCAGGGCAAAACCAGCCCCACACCAGAAGAGGCATCCAGAGAGCAAAGCTCAGGGTTGGATCCTGTCCAGAGCCAGTCCAGACAAACTGCATCTACCGCTTCACCAGCGCTGTCATCATCGTCGTTGTCGTCATCGGCATTGCAGCCACTTCCTACAGCTTCCAGCCCAGCCTCAGCCCCTGCCCTCGCCAGCCCAGGGACCAAGTCAGCCAAACAGGTAAGGACAAGGGCATTTGCCTTACACACACACACACAAACAGCTGCCATTATTAAACCCACTATTATTTGAAGTTAACTCAAAATGGAAAAAAACCTGGGGGGAGAAGGGAAAACATAATGACTGAAGGTATTCATAATCACATAGTAATACATTATTAATGGCACATATGTGGTGTAGCTCTGTTTTGGTTTTCGTAGTCAACCACCAGACAGGCTTATCTGGTGCAAAATTATCCAGCTTTGTGCTCAGTGGTAATAAGGTCAAATGAGCTATTGTCTCAATACTGAAACCTAAGCAGCACATTTGAGTAAACAGACCTATAAATAGGACAACAGCACAGCAACTACTAGGAGCTGTTACAGACATTGGTTCATCAGTCCTTATGACAATCACCCAAGGGGAAGCTTATTGCTTTAGCTGCAAAAACGCCACTCAAGCTGCAGCATTCCAAAATTACAGGACAAGCACGAAATGTCAAGCCTTCTCATCTCTATTAGTGGCAATTTATAGCTACCAATAGCACAGCTTTCTCCCTCTCTATCTCTGTCCCTCTCTTCTATTTTTACATCCCCTCTTTTCTCTACCTGCTCTCATTTATCTTTCACTCCCCCTCTCTCTCTCTGTCCCACTCCCTTTCTCTCTCAGTTTCTCTGCCTTTGTATTTCTCCTTTCTGTGTCAACCCCATTCCTGTTTCCATCACCTCACTCTCTCCTTCTCCTCACTATGCCCTCCTTTCTCTCCCTGATTGAGTCATTTTGTCCTCAATCTCTCTTTTAATGGTCAGACAAAAACAAAAGCATTTAAGTTGTTGTGTTTTCCCCGAGTGCCATTGTCCTTTATTGTTATCAGCAGCAAACTAATAGATATCACAGCCATTGTTGTCTATGACAGAGATTGCCTGTTTGCGCCCTCCAGGTTCCTATCAAACTGGCTGATAAGACAGAGGTGAATTCAAATGGCTCATCTGAGAAAGTGAAGAGAGAGAAGCTTCCTAGTGTCAATGGCCAGCCAGTCCCTGCAGGACACAAACCCTCCTCCCCTAAAACAGACCAGACAGCTCCCACTACTCCCTCCACACCATCCCTCCAAACCCCGTCAGCAGGGGAACCCAGGAGTGAGGGAGA
Organism: Centroberyx gerrardi; assembly: GCF_048128805.1. Taxonomy (NCBI): domain Eukaryota; kingdom Metazoa; phylum Chordata; class Actinopteri; order Beryciformes; family Berycidae; genus Centroberyx; species Centroberyx gerrardi. Next base: position 13,357,330 of record NC_136008.1, read on the forward strand.
CACCCCTAACAAACATAATGGTTTGGTGCAGACAGGGAGACAGAAGGGACTGTCAAATGGGAAAGGCTCCGCCGATGTCCTTGGCCCTACCAAGTCCACTAAGGTCAAAGTTGGAAAACACAGCAGTTCCTCCTCTGCTTCTCCCAGAGACATGGACTCTGCAACAAGACCCCCAGTCTCTGGCAGCTCCCATAAAGAACACAGCCTCTCCCATAAGAGTAGGACAGATTCTCCTTCCTCTCCCTCCGTCACCCCTAAACCACACTCCTCCCCTTCTGTGTCTCTCTCCTCTGGCCACTCCCCAAAACAGGATCCTTCTCTACAGCCCTCACTAGAAAAGAAGAGAGAGAAAGAGAAGAAAGCAAAGAAAGAGAAACGGAAAGAGAAAAAATCCAAGCGAGATAGAGGCGAGGCTGAAAGAGCAAAGAGTGAGAGCAGGAAGGAGGAAGGCAAGAAGAAGAAGAAAGAGAAAGGGAAGGAGGGGAAATCGAGGCATGGAAAAGGCAAGGATGAAAGAGGCAGGATTGATGATACATGGAGGGATGAAGCAGAGAAGATTGAGAGAGGAAAGGCTGAGAAAAAGAGGGATAAGCTTAGCCCAGAAAGACACAGAGCAAAAGATGACAACGCTAAACCTGGTGAAACAGATGATAGTGGTAAACTAGATAAGACCTGTAAACTACCGAACCCAGGCAGACCAGATGAGAGAGACAAGGCAGATGATACTTGCCAGCCAGTTAAACATGCCGAACCAGCAACAACAGGTGACACTAGTAAATCTAAAGAACAAGACGTCCCATCAAAACATCCGACTGTGCCTCCAAGCCACCCCTCTTCTGCTCCTCCCTCTCTCCCTGCTCTTTCTGCTCGCTCCCCCATCTCTCCCCCTTCTTCACCCCCAGAGCAGGACAGCCGACCGCTCAAGAAGCGTAAAGCCAGACGGCCCAGCTGGACCAAGCTGGTGCACCGGGCTCAGAGGGTGGAAAACCAGGAAGCCTCTGTAGATTCCCACCATAATCCATTACTAAGTTTCCCCCAGAACTCCAAGACGTGCCTCCCTACCAAGGCCACTATCCCGCAGGCAGATGAGTCACACCCAACCCCCTCTATCTCCTCCACCAGCAGCTCCTCCGCTCTTCCTTCTGCAACCAAACCTCCATCCCCAAACCAGAGTCACCCCCACTCTGACCCCAGCCCCCCTGCTTCTAGATCCCCCATAATACCTGCCCGAAAGAGGGGCCGCCCTAAGTCCCACACCTCTAGCTTAGATGAACCTCCACCTAGACTTTCGCCCAGCGCTATCCCAGCTGAAGTGCCCGCTCTTGGGTGTGAAGGAGTTCAGAAAGCCCCTGTGCTGGAGCCCAGTCCAATACTTCCCAATACCACTCAGTCTACATCCACTCCGAGGAAGCGTGGCCGTCCTCCCAAACGGCCCCTCCCCGAGGACCAGAGTGGAGATGCGAGTCAAACTGATGTTAAAAAGAGGAGTAAAGACTTGCATTCTGAAAAGGGCAACAGGCAGCTGAAGATCAGGAGGCTGATTAGTGAGATGAAGAAAAGAAAGAAGAGGAGACTCCACAAGGGAACGCTGTCTGAGTATGGAGGAAAGGAGGGAAGGGGAGGAGAGACAGATGGAGAGACCTCTCTCGGAGTGTGTAAGTCAATAGAGGCTACAGCAACACACACCCTCTCCGCCCTGTCCTCCTCCTTTGGGGGTAAGCTGGGCCCTCAGATCAATGTGAGTAAGAGAGGGACCATCTACATGGGCAAGAGGAGAGGACGCAAGCCTAAAGCTCAAACAGCTAACCTAAACTCCAGCTCCCAGAATTCAGCTCAGCCTGCTCTGTTCACCAATCCCTCTGAAACCTCTCTTTTCTCCTCCAGCCAACCCCAACCTCCCTCTCACCCTTTCCCCTCCCCATCTCTTACCCACTCCAGCGGCGCTCAAAGCCCTTATAGTGAAGGCAGCCTAGCAGAACATCCAACATCTTCCCTCCTTTTTCCTCACCCCTTCTCCCTCCCTTCCCCGTCTTCCTCCTGCACCTCCCCTCGCCCTCCCTCCTCCTCATCCCTCTCTCCCTTTGTGAAGAAGAGTTGTCCATGTCAGGGAAGGCATCACTTCCCCTTCCACCAGTCGTCATGTAAGCTCTCCTCTCCCACCCATCCACTGCATCACACACCTGGCTCTCCTGCCCACCTGAAAGAGGCCACCCCGTCCCCCAGGAGCGAATCACACAGCGAGGAGACTTTGCCTAGTGATAGTGGAATTGGCACAGATAATAACAGCGTCTCAGAGCGAGGAGAGATGAGGGGAGGCCGAGGCATGCTCAGGATGGGTCAAGGCTCAGGAGTGATTCTAGGGGGTCAGAGACACCCCTCCTCTCTTGTAGACCGTCCCTCTCCTGTCTCGTCACCCCTCTCTGCCATGCACAGACACACTAACCCCATCACCAATCCAGCTACCATGGAGCGACACAGAGAAAGACACAGGCACAGGCGGAGGGAGTATGACTGTGTCCCTTCATGCACTTGCCTGTGCCCATGCCCCTGCCCAGGGCACAACAAGTGCACTCATTCGGACTATTATCCTTGCCTTGGGCACAGTGCACTGAAGAGACAGAAAAATAAACACAAGAAGAAGCACCAGCAGCTGCACATGCAGGACCCAGAGTTTCTGTCTGAACTAGATGATATGATCGGTCAATTCAGTGAGGTCCACATCGGACGCCGTAGTTGGGCAAGGACCGGACTGGGCCAGGGCTTCGATGGGAGTGGGAATGCCGCTGGAGGAAGGCGCCATCACTCTTCGTCCTCACATCCTCTCCGCTCCAACATCTTCAGGATCAATCTGAATGGCTTCTACTCCCCTCATCCTTCCTCTTATTCTACTAATCCCTCCTTCTCGCCCCAACCTTTCTACCCCTGCCAGCCAGTGCATTGTGGCAGGAAGCCAGACCGCAGGCAGTGCGGTTGCCCTTCAAAGTTCCAGGAGACCATTGACGATATGGGCTTCTACAGAGGCTACCCCCCGACCGCGCCGCTCTACCCCCACCTCCACAGCTCCTTCCCCCTGCACTCTCCTCACCAGTATGCCGCCCATCAGCCCCACCACCCCCACTTCCTCCTCAACCCAGCCAGATTCCACAGGCGGAGGAGCAGGTTGCTGAGGGAGGGAGGTTTAGGAGGAGAGGTCGAGGGAGAGATGGGAGGCAGTGGAGGAGGCCCACACCTCAGCTCAGGGTTCGTCTCCAGCCTCTCCTGTGGCTGTGGGAGGAGTGAACACAAACACAAACATAAACACCGTCACCGACACTGCGAGCGAGACGTGGAGGACGAGGAGGAGGTGCATGACGATGAGGAGGAAGACGATTTGGAGAGAGAGGAGCTGGCCAGTTCGAAGCCAAGGTCAGGGTTCATCGTGGGGCCAGGAGACGGAGGAAGGAAAGCGACAAGAGGAATGGGGAGTATGGGGTCAACAGAATCACCTTGGTTATGTGAGAATGGAAAAGATTCCTTTTCTTCTTCTGCTGCTGCTGCCAGTGCCTCATCATCATCAACATCCTCAGCAGAGAGGTTCAAACACACATCTCTCACCTCACTGGGTCTGGGTTCCTCTCACCTGTCCTCATTTGGAGGAGGCTGGGGCGGCCTGGGCCAGCCCTGGATGAAGGTAGGGGGCTTGGGAGGGTCAGGATTCGGACTCTCCAACCCCAGCTGGAGAACCTTCACTGGGGGGCAGCATACAGGGAGGATGGTTGCATCAGACAGAGAGGAGGAAGATGAGGAGGACATTGAACAGACACACCTGTACAGGACCTCCCCATCCCCAACACACACCAACCTGTTCACCTCTGCTGCCATGGCAACAGGGGGGAGGGGCCTGAGGAGCGGAATGGGCAGTAGGACTCCAGGGAGTGGAGACAGGTCATGGAGGAGGGAGGAGCCAGCCTGGACAGAGAGGAGAGGAGCAGGTGAGGATGGATGAATGGATGGATTGATAGATGCATGAATGAATTGATCACTGACATCACTGTGCTGCTGCCCAATGGCAGATATGAGGTTTTGCTAGGTGTAGTGCCAATGTTGTTGGAGCAATATGTGGACATTTTGCAATGCTAGTATTTGAAATGAGACAAAGAGGTGTCTACTGTCAACATTGGTCAAGTGGTGTCCTGAGTTGTGGTGTAAATGCACAGTCATGCTCTGTTGTATTGTTTTATTGGCAGAAAATATAGATATGTAGAATATTGACAGTAATCCAGATAATATAGAAAATATGTTTCAGTAGCTACATCTAATGACATCAGATTAAGCACTCAAAATTGTTACAGTTGAGCGAATGGGTTTTATGCCAACAGCCACTTTTCACTTTTTCACTGTGACTGATTCTCATATTTGCACAATGTGGAGATAAGATGGCAGTAGCGATAGTTTGCCCAATACAGCGGTGATAGCATTGCTTTTCCTCAGGTGTTGTTGAGCTGCACATCAAAGCCTGCAGGGTGTTTTGAGAGGAAATCAGACTCCGTTCTTTTTATAGCCAATTTCAGACTCCCTCTGCTGAGCAGGGGACGTGCCTGACACATGGGCACACACAGACACACACATACACACACACACTTAGACACACTCAAAACACACAACCACTCAGCAACCATTCTCTGTTGGATTTTTTAAAAAGCGTTATAACAGGCAGGCAGGCAGCATCTTGATGGGAATCTGCCAGAAAATCTTTGAAATCTTCTTGGTCTGTAGCGAACCGCACGCTGTTTCAGCCCGGGGCTACCCAGTGAACACAGTCATTAGTTAACCACCAGATTGGCTATTTAAAGCCGAGCCTCTGCCTTACTGCTGGCCAACAGGGCCTATTTGACTTGGAAAAATCCAATAAGGAAAGAGTGGTCAGTCTTGTCAGGGACTGTGGAAAATGGAACAAAAAGATAGATGACCTCAGGAGGGATGATTGATGAAGGAATAGCACGGAGGTCAGAGAGGGGGCAAAGAGAGAGGGTGAGGGGAGACTTGTTTTTGAAACGGGTGGAATATGTTTGACATGAGTACATCATCTAACCAAACACATATGTGTTTTGAAGTACAACACGCAAGCACGCACGCACACTCACACACACTGTTTTCCTCTCTCTTTCTCTCTGTCTTCAGTCTCTTGAGGTTGTGTTCAGAGTGTGCAGAAGCAATTTGTGTACGGGCGTGTGTACGTGTGTGTGCTCACATAACAATAAAGTATGCATGCTGCACTGTATTTGTGTCCATTTGTGTGGCTTTTCGGGGGTGTGTATGTACATAAATCACTTCTTAATGCATTTCCCAGAAAGTGATCTGGTCAGAGGAAATGTTGTGACTCACCTAATCTGTGGCCCATCCGCATGACTCAGTCTAGAGTGGCCTCACCTCACACCTCCTGCTGGCTCAATCACTGATCCACATCTGTCTCATTTCCTCTCTGCCACTTACACCCCCCTCTCTCACTCCCTCTGCCTCAACCCCTCCCTCCCTCTTTCCATTTCAACGGACTGCAGGTTTACAAGGTGACTCAAGAAGCCGGGGGCAACAGAAAAGTGTGCCAGCGCCAGACGGTGTGACGGTGAAAAAGAAAAGAAGGCCAGGACGGCCCAGGAAGCAGCCGCTGCCCTCCCCTGTATCTCCCCCCACGCACTCCTCCACAGCTCCCCCTGTGTCATCGCCCGACCTCCTGCCGGGACACAGCCACAGCAGAGATGGTAGAGGAGTGGGAGGGAGAAAAGAGGAAAGAGTGGCGGAGAGAGAACAAGGAGGAGGCGATACAGTGCAGCAGGTGACTGAGTCAGTATTGCAGGCCAAGAGGAAGAGAGGACGGAAGAGGAAGCACAGCGATTCCCCCTGTCGTCAGAGGTAAACACTCAACTGCTCCACTCCAGCGCATACTATCGCACCTGAACTGGTTGACTTGCATTGAAAAATACAATACAGCCACTCACCACTACTATATTAACACATGGTTTTCAGCACTGTGTGCTAAGCCAGTGCCTTTTCTCTCTTTCTCTTTTTTTCTCTCTATCATTCTATCTCTCTCTTCATGCCTTCTTTTTAGTGTCGGTGAGGATAAGCCAGAGTGTGACGCCCCCCCTGAATGTTTCGGCCAGTCAGAGCTTGACCCGTCTCCGTCCCAAACAGTAACCGTCCAATGGGAGGAGAGAGCTGATGTTCCACCCAGGAAGAAGTTTCTGAGGGCAGGGCTCTACTCTGATGATTACAAAACCACAGAGTGAGTTCATTAGACACTGGGTGGACAGAATTCGCATACTGCATAAGCATAATTTATTGTTCATCTTCTAAATGCTGTCATGCATCTGTTTTGCAGTCCCCCCTCCCAAGCCCAGCAGGCTAGCAGAGAGAGTATGGAATACACACCAGGAGAGCGCGACTACAGCCTTTTGCCTGCTCCTATCCATGTTGGTGAGTATATGTGAATGTGCTGTCATTCCTGTAGCTGTTTGTAGTCTCTCCCTATGACTTCTAATTGTATCTGAAAGAGACAGCCCCTCCAAATTCCCCTTGTGTCTTCCAGGGAAGTACCTGAGGCTAAAGCGGATTGATTTCCAGTTGCCCTATGATGTTCTGTGGCTCTGGAGGAACAACCAGGTACGGTTTCGCTCCTTAACACAACAACAGGAGGTCGGAGGTGACTAATACAGTCTAATAAAGCCAGCCATAACTTTCATAGTGTAACAGTTCTTGTGTAGTAGGGGGGATGCCAAGCTGAAGCCTCTTTGGAGAAAATAAAAAGCAAGTGTTAAGATGAGATCACTCTGGTTTAATAAATATGCACTGTACACATGTGTAGCGGGATGTAAACCTCATGTTGTTTTGTCACAGCTTCACAGGCAGCCTGCTGTGCCCCTGAAGAGGAAGCGGCACTACTGTGAGTAGTCAGCATTGGATGTGTGATGTTCAGGTTCAGTTGGGTCCGATCCATACTTTTATCTTACACCCTCTCCCTGTCTCTCTCCCTTTCTCTCCCTCTCACTCATTCACTCACTCACTCCCTCTCCCCCCCTCTCTCAGGCCGGCTGAAGGAGAAGACTGTATCCTCTCAGCAGGCAGTGGTGAGTTTGAGAAGAGAAAGATGTTCCATAGCATCGAAGGCTGTGCCCATACTAATCGTAACTAAAACTTACATGCATCCCTCCATTCGCTTCTTTTCAGGAGGAGAGCTCTAGCGACATTACCAGCCTCTTTCCTCACCTCGACATGGATCCTTTGACCAGCAGTGAGAGGTATGGAAAGAACACGCACCCATTTACATTTCGAGCTAAACTATTGGATGCGCTAACACTGTTCTAATGTCTATGGTAATGGCTAATGTTTCTCTCTGTGTGCCGGCCAGGAGCTTTGTGGTGAAGCACCATGTGTTCCTGGTGAGGAACTGGGAGCTGGTGAGAGATAGACAGATCCAACTGAGGATAGAGAGGGAGAGGGAGAGAGAGAGAGAGGCAGAAGGAGAGGAGAGGGACACGCGGCATCTGTCCTGTGATGGAGCCAATGGGGACGACAGCCACATCAAGTCAGGTCCATGAAGCAAGTGTGTGTGTTAGTTTTTGTTTCTGTAGGTGTTTGTGTATGTATACGTGTATGCGGTTGAACTGTATACATTTTCATTTCTACTGTACATCTATATGGATGTCTTTTTGTGTCCTGTGTGTGTGCGTCTTTGTTTTTTGTGTGTGCATGTACTGTATATGTGCGTGTGTTGGTGTTCTGCTTACTGCCCGTTGTCCTCATATTTGGCTTGTCTCTCCATATCATACTCAGCAGTATAAACTAAGTGGTTTTCCAACCACAGACTTTCAGCCTGCAGAAATGTTTCCCCATTTCTGTCATCTGCTACTGGTGTCCAAGAACCCAGCAGGAATCAGCTTTCCCCATTAACAATAAAACCACACTGTTTCCATCAAAGAGTCCCTGACTGATCACAGATAGAAGAGGGGAAATAAGGACACACACACATACACACACTTACAAATAGAATTGAACGGTCCTGCTGTGATCCCTTCCCTCCTGTACTGCCATCATTAACATATACTGTGTGACCTTTGACCCTCAGATCAGCCAGTGGGGGTGGAGGAGATGGTCATCAGCAGTGACCCCCACTGTCAGACTCAGGACACCTCCAGCCCTCGCACTGCCAGCCCCCATGTGAGTACATGCTGAAAAAATGCAACATTTCCCACAGAAAATAAATGTCTTTTCTTTTAGCGATTCAATTTTCCACACGGATGGAAATCTGCAACTGCATTTAGTCCTGCATATTTGTTCACCACAGCCTACCAAAACCCAGAATAGACAAGAGGAGGAAAGAGAGGAAGAAAAAAGAGGGGAAGAAGAGGTTTGCAGCAGAGAATTGAGGAGGAAACGGCTGAATGACTTACTCCTGACCCTGCAACATTCATAAGCTAAGAGAGAGAGGTAAGTAGAGCTTCAGACAGAGCTGCAAGGTAAGAGAAACAGAGAGAGAGAGAGAGAAAGAGAGTCAGGGGAATGCATTATTTGACTGACAGGATCTTGTCTCTGTGCAGGTGGGACCACTCCGGGAAAGGGACCAGGCCCACCATTGGACAGATGGACGGGAAGCGATGTCTCCACACTACTACCACAGTAGTAGTACCACAGAGAACAAGGCAAAGATGAGAAGAGGACAGAAGGAAGAACGATGGCGAAAGAAAATGCATGAAAGACATCTCACACACTCGCAGATGAGTGTGTTGAACCCAGTGCTCAGAAGGGCATCACACCAAGGATGAAACCATGGCAACGCATCCTTTGTCCAAGTGGCGAGGGATGAGAGAAACACAGAGAGAGACTGTCCCAGCTGAAAGAAACAGACCAGCTCAAATGAATTTGCACTAGTGCTGGATGAAGAAGCACACTAAAGACTGCATGCTAAGTGGCCACACTATAAATACACACACACACACACACACACACACATATACACTTTGATCGCCCTTACTTTGGCACCTTAAGCAAACTGGCAAAGAGAGACATTGCTCGGAGAGTGAAAGTGGACACATGGTACTCGACGTTTCAGCTCTGAAGTTTCCAAGAGGCGAGGAGCTTACAACCTGCTCAGAGGAACAAGAATGTGGGCCGGGCCTCAATAGGTCAAACTAGCACCCTCATTTACTCCTTTAGCTTTCAAAGTTACATCGGTCTTTATCAGTGCAGATGTGGGAAAGGACATAAGGAGAGAAGGGAGCCACTTAAAAAAAACTGTCGTGACAGTGTTATGGTCTTCTCCGCTTTACCAAGACAGCGTCTGTTATCTACCAGTGAATAGGCAGGGGGAGGGGTCGGACTTAGTGATAGCAGGAATTTTGGCATCGCTGCAATAGAATTTCTAATGAGGTTTTAAGAAAGAAAGAAGTTATTTTTGAAAATGGCAGATTGAGTACTCTCTACTGAAGAAATCAACACAGTATATCGATGGTAGGAACGTTTATTGTTGACTATTTTCAGTATTGCTTCCCGGGGGGTGGGAGGGGGTAAAGTGTTTTTGTTTACTTCAGACTGCCTTTGAGAATGTTTCGCTCTTTGCTCCAGTCAGAGCATTGACAATCAGAATGTCTTAGGGGGAGAAGGAGAGGAGGAGAGGAGGAGAGAGGAAAGGGAATGAGAGAGAGAATTTACCCCTAATGCTCTGTAGAAGTGCCATGTTGTCTTGTGTATACCTAAGCGAAATCATGCAGTCTTTAAAAGCAATATCTCCTGTGATAAGGACTACATAAGGACTTCCTTTGTTGTGTTTTTTTTTTTTTAATTGTGAATATTTGGGGATTGGAGGTCATTTTTCTGTACAGATACATAGTAGATTGTTCTCATCATAGGAGCATTGGGCTAATCCACTTAGTCAGCAGTGGAAGGAACCACAGCGTTTAGTTCCATGTGAATGTACATAGAGACAGAACCGTTTCCCTTCTATCAACAGTAGCGTGTAAAATTAGTATTATACATTACATAATACTATTGGGATTATACATAAAAGTTAATAATCAAAGCCTTCATTTTACTAAGATGTTTTTAACAAATTATATAACTGACCAATATGATATATCAAATATTTCTCTTTAAAATTGACTATGATTGTATATGAATTTTTTCTAGAATACATAATTTGTCTCTTTTTGGTTGAGTGTAATTTTTTTTCTATTGGTCAGACAATCAGTGATAAGTGAATTAGTTAGTTTTTTTCCAGTGTTAAATTCAGCTCTATTTCAGTAGTGAGGCTTCCAATAACAAGCCAAGAAAGTGCAATTTCTTTGACTGTTTACATACTGTATGTATATTTCTCTCTTTCCTTTTTTAACTAAGAGCACTACATTATTGCCAGTGGATGATTAACTTTATAGCAAAGGTACACATAAAGAGTTATTTATCTAGTTTGCATGACATGTAACCTTTGCCTATTGCCTCTGATAATGTGCATCTGAAAAACAAAACTTCATCAAAAACAAAACTATTGTAACTCAACGCCATAGAATGTCAGTTCAACCTTTTGCCTCTATATCCATGATAATAAAAGCATTTTATGTCTACTACTAAACCCTGTGAACTAAGCTACATGGCTTCCTCATTGTTGTGTATGTGGAGGGGGGTACTGCAGTGACGTTAATTAGCTTGTGCTAACAGTGCTATCTAGTGGCGTGAGATTGAATATCTCACACTGTGTTGTCCTCCATAATGACCCACAATGGAGGCCGCTATCAAAAGAACACTCCTACAAGATGGGGGAGGGCTGCAGCTCGCTCCGGAGATTGGTTCCCTTCGCTCTGCCCTCCGCAACATCCTAGGACATCCTGGGACCGGGTCCGGCCAATGAAATGACAGGCATCTCCATGAAGCATTTCCTGGGGACTTTAAAGGAACATAGAGTATAATAATAATTAAAAATGTTTATGGTCGTCTTTTTCACTTCCTCTGCCAGGACTGATCTGACAGATTGCTTCCTGTCAGATTGCATATTGCAGCAATAAAGGAAATGAAATCAGTTTAACATTTTCTGAGATGTCTTCACACATGACTTCCTGATTAATAACCTCAGCTATGGTCGGAACAACATGACTCAAACAGCTGAACAGGTTTGGTTTATACTGATCATTTTATTTGGTGTATTTACAAACAAGCACATGCAGGAGCTGGACAGTGACTGACACTACAGGGGCACTGAACTATATGCAACAGTAAGATACAGGGTTTGTCTACAGGGCAGGCTACATGACACCAGAGAGAGAGAGAGTTACAGAACCCACTGCTACACGCAGCCGTGCACACACACACACACACACACACACAGATACACAAGTGAAAACGCAGATGTGCAGACACATGAATGTGCTCACACTCGTATCTGCGTACACTGCATACCCTGCCACACACTGCGATGCACGCTCACACATGCACACACACACACACACACACACACACAGACAGAACCCCAGATAGATAGAGAGAGACAGACTAGAGGGGTCAGATAGAGAGCTATACCTTTCGGAAACCTGAAGACCAATAAATAGTACATCCAATAAATTAACAGCTTTCAAACAAATGCATTTACACTATAATCTCACATTTGGAAAATACACTTAAATCAACAAAAAAAGCATTGTTAACACAATAAAATAATGTGTAAACTGATACTTTAATCTTTTATCTTTATCTAGATTGCTGCAGACAGATAATCTCTTGTAAACACCTAGGTATTATCCACTTGATGGCAACGAGATTGCAAGTTTATTGCGCTCATTAGATACAAGTTATGAGCACTCGTTTAACTTAATGCTACTCGCATCATTTTCCCTGGACTGTTGCCATAGTGACAATAATCTCATGCTACATGGCATTGGCACAATAACATTAGGAAACCTTGAGGAACTGAGCCTTCCCTGACCAATCAATAGCGATACTTGAGCATGAAACTTTCCTGCCGAATTAAATGGAGGTATTCTAATGTCAACCGTTCCTGACCCGTTAAAGGCAGGCTCTTTTACTTTAAGTTTGACTTTTCAAGCCTCCTGTTGCTTTAACAGGCTTCAGGTGTGAACTTGCATGAGCACATTAAATTAAAACCATGACTTCATGATAAACAAACGGCTTTTAGTTGTACATATACCTATATGCATAGTCATCAATACCAAATCTACCGAATAACTACCAAAATATATGACACAAACCAATGTATTGTATATGAGCATCATTAGAATCAACATATCACTTCCACAACTACCACTTCTACTACCACTATCATTACTATCAATGATTATGATAACCAAACATGGCAGGAAGGGTTAAGATAAATACGAAAGCTGAGGTACAACAGGTGAAGACCAGCCACCAAACCTGCAGACTTTACAGTAGCATTATACTTTACATACATCAGGGATTTTCCTTACTGCATTAATTTTAAGTTCAGATAGTCTTGAACGTGAGCTGAGCATCGTTGTGTGAGGTGTTTACTTCACTTCAGCCTGTGTCTGTCTGTGAGGTTTTGGACGAGTAGAAAGATTTAGCTACAGGATTGCTACAGCGGTTATAGCATACTGTTGTCTGATAGTAGGTTATCCTCTATATATGTGTGGGATAGATAAGATATTTTGTGGCATTCACTCAAAGCATTCATAGCACAGTACAATGCATACAGTGTTTTAAAGGTATGAGGCTAAATCTTAACTATTTTGTGGATATGATGTCAAGACAATGGCAATATATAAAGCACACAGGAGGGAAGATACTGGATTCCATACTTAAACAAACACATACATCTTGCTGTTTGCATGTATAACGACCACTGGATGTGTTCTGTGAGTTGAAATATAAGGAGAGCAGTAAAATAAAGTCTTCATACATGAATTTGCAATGATCCACATCCTCAATATGACCTCAGTGTTTAGCTGTCGTTTATGTTTCACTATCTGCTTTCTCTTGTTCATCTATCTTTCTATCTATCTTGGTAATATCAATCTCTATTCATATACCTATATATATTTTGTATGTATATTTATACAGTCAAATATAGTAGCAGAAACATGTCAAACACACAGGAACCAGGCGATAAAGGTGAGAGGTCAATAGGGGTGGAAGGTCAATAGAACACAGAACACAGCTACAGGTCACTACATTACTACGCAGTACGCAACAGGAGCTACGGCCCAGTACTCTAACATGGCTTTCTCCACTCGACAGCCTGCTAGCCAAGACTCTACTGCTGACGGCTAGAAATATTAACGTGGCTACAACCAGGCTATCGATTGTCACCTCCTCACAGTAGCCAGCTGCTGATCTGAAAGCATTTGGATCTGCTAAAGCAACACAGTGGTTCATCCACGCCATTCCCTTGTGGTCACTTTCAGATCAGCGGCTGACAAGGAAAGCAGACGGTGAAAGAAGGACATTTAAAGGGATACATCACTCCAAGATAGATCAAAGATGAGGTCTTCCCCTCAGACATGGTATAAATTTGACTTGAGTCATTATTTCACACCATCTGCTGTATTCCTGCTGCTAAAATCCATCAGTTTAATGCTACCAAATTGGATGGATCATGATGGAAAAAAATCATTCCCATATGTTCGTAAGGGAGAGAGGGTTGCAGATTGCTCCTGATGCTAATAAAGCAGAACAGATGGTGCTATGTACTCAACTCAAACTCTAACCAAGCCGGCGTGAGCTATCCCTTTCAGAGTAGTGGCGCCTCACCATAACCTCTCACTATTTGCCTAAAATGCTTTTTTGTTGTTGTTTTTCATTTATTGAGAGCAGCGATTATGATGCCGAAGTCACATGATGAGGGAGGTGTAGCCAATAGGTACCAGCCCCTCTATGTCTCCCTGACGACAGCGAATCCAGTCTTGGTCAACGCCTCCTAAAACCACGAGCTCCTCCCCTTTGCAGAAGCTGAGCTCCGACCCCGCTCCAGTGTGGTCACACAGCGTCCGTACTGACCTGGGGAGACAGCAGAGTTTCAGCCAACATCACCAACACTTACACCAACCACAAACAAGAAAACATGTCATCCCCAGCAAATGACACAGGCAGCCCTTGAATCAATCAACCCTCAAGTTCAATCAAAATCAAACTGGTGGTGTAGCAGTTATGGTCTCTCTAAAAAAAATTTAATTTTGAGCTTAAATTCTAGCGTCCCCATCAGGCCAATCGTAATTTTTAAAATGTGCCATCCCCCCAAGTTTAATCAAAATTGGACCAGTGCTCTCTGAGATATCATGTTGGAGTTAACACTTTTGATCTTTAATTATAGCGCCCCCATTAGGCCAATCAGTGTAATTTGTGAGGATAGCTGGATTTGTGTAGCAACTTTCATGTCAATCTGACTTATGGTATACTTACGGTGTATGAGTTGGGGCCTTTCAAAGTTTGAAATGTTGACCTTTAATTATAGCACCCCCATTAGGCCAATCAGTGTAATTTGTGAGGATAGCTGGATTTGTGTAGCAACTTTCATGTCAATCTGACTTATGGTATACTTACGGTGTATGAGTTGGGGCCTTTCAAAGTTTGAAATGTTGACCTTTAATTATAGCACCCCCATTTGGCCAAATAGTGAAATGCTTTTAAACATCAGAACACAGTGCCAAACTGCATCATCCCTCAAGGTTTTGTCAAAATCAGATTAGCGGTGTGAGATATCACCTGAGATACCACATTCGATAAACAGAAGGACAGATAGAAGGACAAAGCCCAATCTACAGTCCCCACCCAAATCCTGATTTCATTATGTGAGCGTCAACAACATCAAAAGGCGCCCTTCATATCACCATCACCATCATCCCGTGTGTGTTGTACCTGAGTGGTCTGGGTTTGTCCCTCATCTCCAGTGTCTCCACCTCTCTCTCCGTCTCTGGCTCACTCTCTCCCTGCGGCTCTGCTGCCCTCCTCATCGTCGGGGTGGAGCTGCTGCTCACCATCCGGGTCAGCGCTGTGACCCCAGGAGCCAACCACTGAGACGGACGCCTGCAGAGAGAGACAGAGACAGAGCGAGAGAGGGAAAGACAGAGAGAGAGAGTGAGACAGAGGAATCACAGACACTTATGACAGTTACCTTTCAAGCAACAGAGCAGTGGTTTTCTATTTTGTGCCATCGTGACTCAAGAGTATCCAGGTTTTCATTCTGACCTGCTGTAGTGTTTGGTCAGAATGAAAACCTGGACACTCTGGGGTCACGATGAAACCACTGCAGCGTACATGAATATACTTTGCATCAGCTAACCTGGTTGGTGGTATGTGACCTGACGGGCTGTTGGGGCTTTTAGAGGCTCCAAAGAGCCGGCCCAGACCCCAGGGGACTGGAGCACCGCTGTTGACCCGAGGGAAGTCGCTCCCTGCCTGGACCTGGAGCTCCGGCAGGTCCCTCTTCATCCCCTCCTTTTTCTGGCTCAGCTCAACCAGGTTCTGGCTCAGCCGGCCTCCCCAGCGCACCATTGCCCCCCATCCCTGCTGGATCACCTATATATAAAAAAAAAAAGAGTGAGAGCGCTGCAGGGACACACTCGCATACATGACTACAACCACTGAAGAGGCACGGAAAGGTGAATACCTGTCCTGCCTGCTGAGCAAGGCTGTCCTCCTCAACACTAGGGGGAGGTAACTCTCCGATTTCCTTCTCCTGTACCCACAACAGCTGAGGACTTGTCTGCCCGAGGCTGACTGGGGTCTTGTTGCTCAGGTTGCTATTCGATGATTCCCCTGACCCTCCGTTCATCTGATTGGCCGAGGGTGAGGAGCCTGCATTATCATTGGCCGCCTCGGGCTCTGGGCTTCTAAAGTCCACTTCTGATAGGCTCTCGAGGTAGCTGCTGTCCCGGGCCTTGGAGAGGGACCCGCTGGGTGAGAGCCTGAATCCTACATCCTGACTGGGTGGACTGGGGATCTCTGGGCTGTGACTGTCTGGCTCTAAATGGTGGTGCTGGAAGAGCAGGTCGAGGTTAAAGGTCAGCAGGCTGAGGGGCTGCAGCAGGAGGAGCAGCTCCTCGAACAGAGGCTGGCAGGTGGTCAACGACAGACGCATAAAGGAGGATGGACGGTAGTACGTCTCCAGCACATCTGACAGAAAGACAGATCACTCTTATTTACAAGCATGTTCACAACGATGACATGAACATGAATCATGATGGAAGTGGCAGGAACTTACCGCCGCAAAACTGAAGGTGAGACAGCCAGAAATCAAGAAGCTTGGTACTGAAAGACAGAGAAAGACGATTAACCAGGTGAGAAGAGGAATACTGAGGATACATAGAGGATGTGTGTGGAGAAATGAGAATATGAGTGCAATAAACTGATGAAATCACATTTTTAAACTATTGCAACACCTTCCTTGCTATCAGTAAAGGCCAGGGAGGAATAAGAGCCAAGACTTACTTGAGCAGGCCGAGGAGGAAGGCGTTGAACCTGTGTTTGCTCTGTTTGAGCTGGGGCAGCTCTCCAACTCTGACTTGTAGGTTGTACAAGGCCTGGGTTTTAGGACCTTGAGAAACGGGTGGAGAGGATGAAGAGAAAATACATAGAGAGAGAGAGAGAGAGATGAGGAGGGGAAATTACAGAGGTGAGAAGAAAAAAAATAACAGTGAGGCTTTGGCACTCGAAGGCCAATCAATATCCATATCCTTTTGTTCACTTTATTCGGCATTTTCAGACACTGAAAGCTGAAGTATTGAGTGATGATGTGGAAAGGTGAGAGAGAGACACGAAGTCTAGTGCTAATAAACAACCAGAAAAGAAAACCCACAGAAATAATAGCCTACTATTCAATTCTACAACCAATCATATCTGTGAAGTATTTGCACTTATTTTGCCATACTCCTAGGTGTGCTACCTGGCTTGGTTGAGGCCTGGACGAGTCCCCAGGCTGAATTTGGCCTCCTGCCAGCAATCAGGTCACTCTGGTGGGGTTTTAGGCCATCGGACAGCAAGCTGCGCAGGGCGGGGCAGAGACACTGCAGTACCAGACGGCCCAGAGATGGATTTACACTGCTGTCTCCTGATAAGGCCTGAGGAGAGGAGAGGAGAGAGCGGAAGAGAGGATGGGAACAAGAGGGATAGAGAATGGGAGGAGAGCATGGCAGGGGTGAAGTGGGATAGAGAGAAGAAGAAGAGGCGCAGTGATGGAGAGAGACAGGGGAAGAGATCAGAAAGGATGACTCAAAAGAGAAAGGGAGAGGGAGGGAGAATACATACAACGGGGGTTGAGAGACACAGGGGACGGCAAGGGTTGACATGATGTGATGAGATGTGATTTGGGAGGGGAGTTTGGAGTTAGTATATAAAGAGATTCTGACTACTGAGAGAAAGGGTAATCTAAAGTCATTCTAGTACCTTGTTAACTGAGAGAGACTGAGGAGAGACAGAACAAGATATGTAGAGTCAGAACAAGAAGGAGACGAAAGGCATTTCCACAGTTAATAATACATTTAACACAATAAAACAAATTAATTTGTCTAGATATGAAGAGATTGCTAATATATTATCAAAAGACATATTTACTTCCTCTGTGGACAAAACAATCATCAATATGAAACAAAATACTGGTATTAAAGTAAGTACTAAACCCAGTCACCCAAGCCCAGCAATTGAGGGCTTGGCAGAGACTGACCTTCTGAACTACAGTCCGAGAGGAACTGAACTGGGCCAAGATGGCTTCCACTGCCACACTGACCGCACTGACCAGACCTGGAGGACAGAACAAAAGCCTACAGTTAAACAGTGACAGCCACAGACGTCAAAGACACACAAAGAAACACAGCTGAACAGAGGCACACACACACATTCACACACACACACACACACACCTTTCTTTTCCTGCAGGTACAGAGAGGATAGGCCAAGACCTCTCATGGGATTCTTCACATCTTCGCCCATCCAGGATGTCTCGCCCCTCTGTACAGAGCCAGCGAATGAGACACTGCGAACAGCTGGGATTGACAGTGAGAGAGGAATTAGGTCCCAGTATAAAAGATTCAACAGGAGAAAAATAAATCACAACAGACAGAAATACCACAACTAAAATATTAGTATTATTAGTAGTAGCATTTAAGCAATGAGAAGCATTGGAGTAGGCAGGTAGCAGCAGATGGGATAATTGATGGTATACATGTGAGCACATCCTGTAAATATTGGTGTACTGCAGTGACTTTTCCACATCTGGATCTGTGAAGATGACATTCGGTCTATGTCAGCGATAGACTGGATCCTAGCAAACACCTTTCACTGGAAGGCTTACCACTGGCCATGCATTAACCTTGACACACAGTCAAATGCTGACATACAATACAATACATTGCCACACATACACACAGTCGCACACTCACACGCACACACACACACACACAGAGAGAGAGGGAACTGCAGAGCTAGGGGGGGAGAACGATTGTATGGGCTAACACATCAAGGCAATCAATCAGGTCAGATATAATTAAACACACGTGCAGAGGGCAGGTGTCGTGTCCAGTCTGACTTCCATATAAATGGATTTATATAAACTAGTTATATAAATGCAAACATTTATATAGTGAGCAGGATGTTAGTTTGCTCTGGCGCTTAGTTACTTCTAAATTGCCTAAATACACACACACGCACAAAGATAAAAAAAAGGTTTTACTTAGCAGTAACAGTATTTAAATTAACATCATCATCAACAGGCCTGTCGGGTTGTGCTCTGTGCGAAATGCATGTGTCCATTTCAACACACCATGCAACAATAACAGAAAATAATAAAAACAACGTGGAGACAGACAAGCAGACGGACAGAAAGAAACAGAGAAGGACAAAGAGAGTGATGAACAAATCTAGACGCCCTCTGACAGGAACAGCTGTTACCCTTCCCTTCTGAGGGCTGTTTGCAGATTTGAAAGGACTGCGTAGATAAGAAGTATCAGATGACCTGCAGGGAGCCGCCTTCTGATGAATAACATCGCTGCACTTACCCAGTTCTTTCAAATCTGCAAATCCCCGGGGTTATAAAAGAGAGGAAAGCGTGGGGGCCTCTATTCAGGAGCAGAGAATAAAGACAGAGACAGACAGACAGACAGCAAGAAAGACAGACAGACATGCATGCAAGCAGGATGTTAGACAGAGAGAGAGGAAGTGTGAGACTTCGGGAGAGAGAAGAGAGAGAGAAATCTTACTCGGCACACGTGGCTGCGGAGGAGCCTGGTTGAGTTTTGGGGGTAGGGGGGGCGCCGTGGCCGATATAGGGGGGTAGAGGTAGGGATAGTAGAGGGGTGCAGCGAGGGCAGGCAAGGTGTGTGAGCGGGGGAAAAGCGGGGAGCTGAGGCAGGAGCCCGCCACCCCTGCGGGGGGCGCTCCGGAGCGCTGGGGAGGGGAGAGGGCTCCGATGGGGGAGAGGCGAGGAGGGGCGCCCCGGTGCAGAGGGCAGTTTTTAGGGTGATACAGATAATAGGTGGGGAGGGGAGGAAGCTCTTTGGATGTCCTAGTCTTGTTGCTGTTATGGTCCGTGTGAGAGGAGGTGTGCAAGTGTGTGTGTTTTTCTGTGCTGCGTGTATACAGCGAATCCATAGTGCTGAGCGTGTTTGAGTAGGTCATCACGGCATCAATGTTCTTATACGGGGTGGTGCAACCTGGTGCCTGAGTGGTGCCACTCACGGGTGTGTGTGAGTCAGTGTGTGTGCTGGTCTGCTCCTCAGAGTCATTGCAGTAGAGGGAGTCAAAATTACTGATGGAGTCAGATACAAAGTCATAGTCCAGGTCTGGTTTGGTTTTGGAGTCATTGATATATTTGTATGTTGAGTCTATGTTGCTTTTAAAGTCATTCCCGAAACGACGAGAAGAGACTAAACCAATATCAGAGAGGGGGGCCGATTCAAAGCTACACACAGAGTTTTTATCAGTCTCAGAGTCATCTCTGTGGATACTGGCTGAGCTGGCAGCAGGGGCCCGCTGTGTGGTGAAGGGTTTAGCCCCGCCTACATGGCTGTGGGGCCTGGGGTCTGCAAGAGGATGTGAGTTACAGTAGCCTAGGCGATAGGAAGGGAGGGCAGCGTGGAGGAAGTAGGGTGAGGCCAGGGACTGGGAGCAGGAGTGGGCAAGGGACAGTGGGGGTGAGGAAACTGCTCATTTAAAAGGGTAAGCGACCAAAGTTGGGGGGTATCGGAGTCAGGACGGAGGGGGAAGGTGCACAAGCAAGATGATATGAGGGAGAGAAGCAGAGCCGTGGACAAATGTTGGAAACAACAGAATGGCATGGAAAGGTGAGAAAAAACAAGGAAGAGAGTAAAAAAAATGCAGCAAATAAATGGGAAGGAGAGAGAGATGTAGAAAATGTTAGTGTCTGTTGAGAGAAAAATGCACATCCATGAATATATTCCAGCAGAACCTGTCATCATGTAACAACATGCAGTAATGCAGTATTCAAACAACATGTCAAACACTCAGGTTAACAGTTACACATTGATAGTGCATGAGAGTCAATGGAGTTGAGTTATGAAGAGCAATAAGTCCTGGTTTAAGAGATCTGGACGAAACAGGAAATGATAATATACCATGGCTATAAAAGAACACTTGTTATGCGATCTCACAGTTGCATAACATTAGATACTCTCAATCTGTCCATCAGTCACTCATTCACCACTGAAACACCATTATCAACCACAATGATTCATCATCTTCCAATGTAGGTTAAGGCTCCACGTTTTACTTTCTATTTTATACTCGCAGTGAGAGTAATGTTTATGAAGTACAAGACACCACAGCAAGTGAGTGTCAATCTTTATGCCAAATGTTTCGTAGTATATACTGCAGTGGATGCCATCATCACCTCTGGATCACCTTCTTTCTCTTTCTCTCTCTCCCTTATCTGAGTTGCCTTTGTCTCTACCTCTCTCTCCCTCTTTCTCCACCGCCCCTCCCCTCTCCACCAGTACAGCATACAGTGTAATGCTGAGTCAGTCAAGAGATAGCAGAGTTCTGTTCGTTCCTGCTTAGTCACAGTGTCTGTCTCTGTGGAGATTCGGAGACTGGCACCACAGTTTGCATTACACTCAATTACCTGTGACAGACTGCTAGGCTATGGGCAAAAAAAGCAAGCTAGAATGCTACCATACCTGGTTAGACTTCAGCTGTCTTTCAAATGAAACCAACACATGATACTTCCTATTTTTCTGACATTGGCTCTCAGTAATTGGTTCATGAACAAAGACCCGCCCCTTAGGCTCTTAAAGGTGTACACACCTATTCCTGGCTTAGTGACCACAGCTTGTGGCAGAAAGCAGTGATTTTGGGGGCAACTTTTGCTGCATACAACTCAATTATTCCTTAAATTTTGATAATCAGAAAGTACAAGTTAAATCATTACATAATACTACAGTAATTGCAAGGATCAGAGCAATAGTTAGTTATAGTAATAGTTAGCAATAGCAGCATTTGGTGGGGAAACTGGGGCATATAAAATAAATGCTTGCCCTACTGTATCAGGACAAGTCTAAGTCTTCGTTTCTATGTACCACAGGACGGTATGAGATAAGTAACTTGATCTGAGCTATCGATGCCACTCTTGGGAGCAAGAGAATAAGAGAATAAAAACAGGAAGGGGGGGAGAAGGTGATGAAAGGTCCAGGAGACAGGACAGACAACAGGAGAAAAGCATATAAATGTCCCAATGAGTCACCAAGCTGAACAGCAAGTGAGGGAGAAAAAAGATGAACAATAGGAAAAGATGTAAGGATACACATAGGAAAGAAGGAGAAAGCAGGAGACAAGCAGAGCTGAGGGAGAGTTAGAGGGAGGACAAGAAAGAGAGAGAGAGAGACTACAGGAGGAGAGGTAGGGCGCTCAGTGGGCACTCCATTATCCCCCTCCCCTTGGTCTGAGGAGAGGATGAATAATTGAATAAGGCAGCGATGACATCACACTCTGATAAGCAGAACAGGAAACACTGACTGGAGAGTTTCCAACCTTTGCCTTCTCCTCAGATCACCTTCACTCCCTGACTGTCTTTATGTCTCCATCTCTCGCTCATGTTGCCTCTCCAGCTTCCACTGTCTTGCCCTCCCCCATCTGAAATCACCCTCTGTTTATCCCCTCTTCATCCTTTATCCATCATATCACGCATCAGCCTTTTCTCTGACTCATGTTCTTCCTCCGTCTCTGCTCTCCTAATCATTGCGCTCTCTCTCATTTTACATCCTCTCTATCCCTGTCTCTACATTTTCATCTCCCTCGGTTTTCCTATTTCTTTCCGTAGCTCTGTCCACGGACATTATTTGTGCATCACCGAGGAAGAAAAAAGCAGACTGTTAGTCCCTCTCTCTCTCCATCTGCTTCTCTCCATCATCTGCCCATCCCAGATTTGGTGAGCCGTCCAAATTACACAGAGGTACTTTGATGTATCCCTTGTTTATTTTCTCCCTGTGCAGACACACGCTGATGCAGATGCAGGTGCGCACGCACAAAAATACACACATGCACACACAAACATCATATATCCTTTGCAAATTCACATAAAGGGTTTTTAGCCATTTAGTTTGTTTCAAAACGTCCAGACATTCTGTGAGAAACCCCATCTACATCTATCACCATCATCACATCATCATGAAAACTCATACTCACTTGTAGTTCTTGATTCCAAAGTCCTTCCTCCATCCGCTCTTCCTCTCACCTCCACCTCTTCTTCTTCTTCTTCTTCATCTTCTTCCTTCCCCTCCTTTTCTTTCCACTTAACTTCTTCACATTCCCTCTCTCCGCCCAGTGTCCACAGGCTGCTGTCACTGATTGAGCAGCCGATCTTCTGCGAGGGGCATAGCTCCAGTTGTCCACCCTCTTTGTCAGCTCTCTGGAGCATTTCCTTCAAAGCAGCCATTGAGGTGAGGGCCGGTGGCGGCTGCATGAAGATGGCCTGAGCCTGAGAGGTGTACTCCCATTGGTTGCCATCGCCGTCTTCCTTCTCTCTTCTCCACTTTAGGTTGTACAGTATATCTGGATCGGGAGTTATGACTGTGGGGTCGGGGTCTGGGTCAGTGATCACCTTAGTTGGAGGGGAGTTGTTCTTGTTGCGGAAACGCAGCTCTTTGAAGGTGGTGACCTTTGGACCTAACCCTGGAGTTGACCCTGATGAAGTGAGCTTCTTTGGGGTTTTCATGTCAGATTTTCTCATTGCCAATGGCGGAAGCTGCAGCGGGGCTTCAGTATCAGGTGTGAATGCTATGAGCCAATCGAATCGCTCAGGCCGTGCTGAGTTGGCAGGGACAGTGCAGACTTTGAGAGGTGGCAGGGACGGGGGAATGGGGGGTAAGGGGCGAGGAGGAGGAGGAGGGGGAGGAGAATCTGATAGCACGGGGGAGTAACGGAAAGTCTCAAAGCTCATTTTGTTTGCTTTAGTTTCATATGTATTGCTGAGGCCAGTGCTATAATAAGGGTCAGAGGTTAGGCCAGTGTTCCTCTTCCTTCTCCTCGCCATCTCAGTGAACGACGTGGTTCTCAGTGTGTCCCTGCTCTCATCTTTCTTTTTGCCTTCCTCAGCCTCTCCAAGTACGTCTATTCTTCTATCCCCATCCAACTTGCCTCCACTTCTCCATCCATCTCTAGCCATCCCATCTGAGTCATAGTCCTTCTCCTCCTTCCTGTTGTCTTTTTGCCTGAACTCATGCAGCTCCCCAGACCGGGAGGGCATTAGATTATCCCCATCGGCCTCGTCCTCTAACCCTCCGACACACACACCGAGCTCTGGGCTGAGTTTGAGGAGCTCGGCCTGGGTCAGCCCGGCGAGCATCAATAGCTTCCGAATCTCTACATCCAATGCATGGAAGGAGGGGGGAGGAGGGAGGGCAGGTGGGGGTGGTATGGCAGGGGGAGAGGAGGAGGAGATTGAGATAACCGGTGGAGGAGGTAGAGGTGGGGGGCGTGTGGTTGGAGGTGGGAGGGACAGGGGGGTCTTTTCCTGTTCGGCTTGAAGAGCGGCGAGCCTCTGTGCTTCCTTCCTGGCAAGGTGTCGCCTCCGAGGGGGAGGGATGGGAGGAGTTGGGGTAGGGATGGATAGAGGAGGAGGAGGAGAAGAATAGAGGGTGAGGTAAGGGATGGGCTTGGAGGCAGGGAGAGGAGGAATGGATGGGGGAGATGGAGGCAGGGGTTTCTCACACCTAAAAGTGGAGAAAGTGGGGGATGAGGAATTAGGGGAGAAGGTGGAAAAGGTGGGTGTAGGAGAGGTGGAGACAGCAATGGAGGTGGTCTCCCTGCTGATGTTGATGTAGGTGTGGAGGTCAGAGCTCACGCTGGCATGACGCGCTGGAGGTTTGGGGGGTCTAGGGGGCGGCTCGACAGGGGATGGGGTGAGGGAATCTGGAACGAGAGGCTCGTCACAATCTGACGGCGCAGTGAGGTCGACCCCTGCGTCAGAAAACTCCTGCGAGTCTCCCAGGCTTCCCCCACGGCCTTTATACAGCTTCCAGGGAATGTCAATGTTCCCCATTTCATCCAAGACATCTGAGAGGTCCTGCTCTTCCAGATCTCCTAGATCCAGCCCCTTCTCATGGAGCCTGGCGATGTGGGCCAGTTTCACCTCCCTGTTGACCTTCTCTAGGCGATCCAGGTGATCCAACCGATCCCTCAGAACGTCCCACTGTTGTTCCCCATCCAGATCCCAATGAGCCACCTGGATCACCTGGCTAAAGCGCTCCATTTTCCCAAACTCCCCTACTGATTCTAGGAAGTCAAGCAAGCCTACTTTGGTAACCTCCGAACCTAAATGTCCCATTTCTCCTTTGACCCCTAAGTAGTCAGAAGAGGGGGACGCCGGGGCAGATGGGTAGCCCTCATCTGGAGAGCAAGGGGGTATGGGGGAATGTGAAGTTGAGGAGAGGGGATGGCGGTTAAGAGGCAGGGATGGGGGTGAACGGGCAGGGGGCTGGCATTCAGGGGCGTGAGGGAGAGAGTGAACTTTGGAGGACAGAGGGATGGACAGATCATCCTGGTCGTGGGAAGAGCAGAGAGAGGTGGACAGATCCGCACAGTCAGACTCCAGATCAGAGCAGGAACTGATGGAGGTGGAGGATGAGGAGGTAGAAGAGGAGAGGGAGAAATCCAGGAGGGAGGGGGGACAGTCGCAGCACGAGGGGACCAGTGTGTCATCATCATCGTCATCGTCATCATCGTCATCTTCATCATCATCGACATCCACATCGATATCGATATCCCCACTGCTCTCTTCCTCATCGTCCTCTTCCTCTACCTTTACATTTTTCTTGTTGTCTACATCAGGGCTTTCTTTTGCTTCCTTCACCTCTTTCTTTGGACCAGCAGCGGGGCCGGCAGAGGGCTGCAGCTGGGGCGGGGCTTGTAAGGGACTCGTCTGTGCCTGGTCCTTGGCCCCTGTCCCATCCTGCCTCTGGGGCAATGGGGGTGGAGGAGGCTGAAGCTGCAGTTGCTGTCTGAGAGAGATGGTGTTGTTGTTGTTGTGGTTATGGTTGAACATACTGTTGTTGTCCTGTGGGGAGCGGCCATCACAGCACAGGCAAGGAAGGCTCGGCTCGTTACAGTTCGGGTCAAGAGGGAGAAGAGAGGGAAGGGGAGGAGCGGGTGGAGGTGCAATTTTGGATGCGGCCGGTGCACGCGCGCTCTTGGGTTTGGGCTTAGCTAAATTGGATGGGGTGGAACCCTGTTTCTGTAGGCCCAATCTGGACTGACCTACTGGAGGTCGGGGCTGCACCCCCACCCTGGTCCTGGAGGTTGCCGCAGGGCCTTTAGTAGCCCGGCGCGGGGAGGAAGTGGGGATGGTGTTCATGTTTTTATCCTCCCTCCGAAAACCAGGGCCATGAGACTTTGGTTCAGCTGAAGTATTGGTCCGTCTGCTTGTGTCAAAACGCCGCGGCCTCGGAGGCTGAGAGGGGCGGCTAGAGGATTGCATTGTGGGAATAGGACTTTTGGGACACTCAGATATTTTTGTTGCTATAGAAACAGAGGTTCTAAAGGATGGAGAGATCCAAACTGTGACTGGCCGTGACGGTCACATCTTGGCTTGACTCCCAAGACCCTGTAACATCAAAGGAGACACACAGTCAATAGAGACTAGGAGGAAACTCTGCTGTGTTCATCAGGGACCTTTTCCTTGTTCTACACATGCCTTCACATTAGACTAAAGCTTTGAAGTTAAAATCATCATCTGGACTATTCATTATAGCTCAATTGCTTTTGGGCTTTCTGCTTTATAATTATCTCAGACTCGGTCCCAGTTCTGGGAGAACATAGTAGTAGTATGAACACACAAATTGTGTCTTGTTAACCTCTCTTTTTCTCACGCTTTCATGTTTCTACCCTCTTATAAAAAGCACATTCTCAAACACCAACACGTATACAATGCATGTCAATAACAAAAAAAAGGAAAAATTACACTGCATTTTTTTGCTGAATAATACAATAGCTGCAATCAATGCAGCAGTAATGCTGTGGACATGGCTTCTCTACATAATTTCTGTAATAGCATTTGAAAATTATCTCAAAATAATTGTTTTGGGAACACTGAGATGCTATAATGCTTAGGATTTGTTTTGATAAAATGAGTTCTTGAATAACCTATGCAATAGATTTTCTCTAATGTGCGAGTTCATTTGTATGCAGATTTTCTGCACAGTAACTGTACACCTTGTTTGGGAGGTCGTCTGGTGTACTTTTTCCCTTGGATGAAAAAAAAACGATCTATCTATCTATCTATCTATCTATCTATCTCAAACACACACACACACACACACACACACACACACACACACACACACCATTAGATACAAATTCATATAAAAGTCCCCATGAAAACAGTTGGCAGCTAATTTATAATTACTGTCACTCATCATCTCATCATCTTGGTCTATTATATTCTGCTTCACTGAGCAATGATGTTCATTGATTTACAGTAGTCCAGCTCTCTCCGTCTGTGCCAGTCCATCCTAACAAACTGAGAGGAGCGACTAAGATCTAGACCAAAAGAAATGCCATTTAAAAACGACAATATACCTACGGCGCTGACTTAACGTGATGCAAATTCAACTGGAGCATGAAGTAATCAAGCAGCAGCACTGAATAACACCGAGCCCGTCTTTTTAAAGCCCATCTAGCGAAGGCTATTGCTCACATATTCCTCCACAGTGCCCTTCACATCAGTGAAGAATATAAATCACTGAAGTGCTTGCTTACATTGGGCCTTCGTCGGAATGGCCATAAAAGCCACTATGGCTATGGAATAAAACAAAAAAATATAGTATATCATCTCATGTAGTTAAGCCATTCTCTGTACAGTATTTACCCGTGCATTTATTGATCCGAAAGAGCTGATGGAGACGGGGAGGATGGGAGAGAGGGGAGAGGGAGGGAGGGAGGGAGGAAGGAAGGAAGGAAGGGGGGGGGGGGGGGTACCTTAAGCCGCATCGCCCTGCTATCCAGGCCCATCCACCCCCGCTATGACTCAAATACAATACACAATATTTCTACTACATTTCACATTTATAATAATAGGCTAATACTGATATACGCAAAAGTGTCTACGTTCAAGAAATGACCCCCTAAAAGGGGCATTACATGTTTTTTGATCTATGTAGGCTATGGGAGGCAATAAAAGGTTTTGCTTAGCCGAATAGCCCGTGCAATTCCATTTGAAACCAAAGTAAAATAGAGTAAAATAAGAAATTGACTCACGATCAGATTGAGGGAAGGATGGATGAAGGAGTCCATCTCGACGAGCGCTCCGACAACCCAGTCGGTGTGAATGTGAATCTCTCCGAGGGGTACAGCGACAGCATCTCTCCTCTCGCGAGCATCTACCAAACCACCGTCATCTCACCCCCCCTTCTTTCCCAAACCACACCCCTTGCTTGCCTTATCATCACACATCCCTCTTCCCATCCACTTCAGCTTGAGTCATCGCATCTTCACCTCCTTCAAAAGACTTAGTATATATCAAGAGGAAGAGAGTCTCATTTCCTCTGATCTGCTGTTACAAGTCCTCTTATCTACAATCCATTCATGCATTTATTATTCTTTCTTGAAGAAAATAATAGTAAACCTCACACATTCACAAAAACAATAGAGAACCAAACAGAGAGATCTTGTAATCTTGGTCACACGTCTTTATTAAAAGCAATAAGATATTACTCTGAGCAGTAGGCAGACTTTACAGCAGTATAAGAAAATAAAGGAAATTAGAAAGGTGATCAATTTTGACCCTCTGTCCCAGGCTGGGATGCATCTTAACGTGCATCCTCTTTTTCAATGGTCCTCATCTAATAAACAAAATCTCTGCACTTAAACAAAATTACTTTGATATGATGTAGTGTTTTCCTTCCCTTATATATATATATACTGTCTATATTTTCACCAGCAGTAAAAGTGCTATACATTCCTCAGGGAGGGCTAACATGAAAGCTAAATCAATCAATGTGAGATTGATGCCGCTGGCATCCTTATCAAATCCATGGGATTTCTAGGATTCTGGAGCGGAGTAATGTCAGGTGAAACTGTACATTATGCATTGGGTTCAATAAACAGATAACACAGAAAAGGAGACCGTCCATTTGATGACATTCACAAGCAAACATACATGAATGAAGGAGAACAAAAAAGTAGAAAACTGCCTACAGGGCTCTTATGAATCCCAATTCTGTTCAGGTTCATTTTTGTGGAGTCAGAGCCTGGTTCCATATTGGTCCCTCCCCCGACACCTCTAGCACTGGCAAACCCTATTTAAGGTAGTATGAGAGGCATTGAGCAATGTCTCACTAAGATAAGAGTCACAAAGGAACTAGGGTAATTTAACTGACCCTTTTCAATCCTATTATAAAAAATATATCTTCTAAAGACCTCACTTCTTTCTCACTTGTTCCTCTTGTAGATTTTCTTGGCAAAGTTGAGGAAGACTGAATGGGGAAGGTTTTGAGCGTGATGAGCAATGAGTTTCTGTAACCGCTGGTAACTCTCATCTTCATGTTTGTGGTACAGTGCGGGCATCTGCAGGGTGCTGTACAGCGCTTTGACCTTCTCCACACTGGCATCATCATGGCGCCCATAACATGCCTAGAGGGGGGGAAAATTAATAAGGACTTTTGCAAATGTACAAGCTCGACAATGTCTTATTGTGTATTGTAATTGTGCACTAGATCAGAGTTCTATAAAATGTCACTCATTCTTAGGAGAATGAATGAACGTTGCATTGGATTAAATAAAGTATTAAGAAAGGAGCTAATCCAGTGTGCGGATAATCCTTTTTTGAACCACTTTTCATGACCCTTTTATCCAGCACCTGGCCTAAATACAGGTAGGCAGGTAGATACTTTATTAATCCTAAGGGGAATTTAGGTTGTCTGTCTTAGGTTGGATGTGCACACTTCTACTACCCTTTTTATTCATTCTTATCCAACCCCTAAACCACACTTGATGCATTCTTCTGATAAATTCATTTCAAATCAGAGAATCTGCTACCATGTCAATGTTTTGTTGCAGATGCATGGCACTGTTTTGCATGTGATGAAATTTATTCTAAAAAGCATGCATAAACTAATGTTTTAGCCTGCTGTTTGCTAGCTCTCTGTGGTGAAGAAATTATTTCATCAGTGAATCAAAGGTCCAATGAAAAATGTATGTTGTAATACTATCAATAGACACACTTGGTCCGTTTCCATATCAGTGTGTTTGAGCCACAAGATCCTCGCGTACAACTCTGCACATAGTTTGCTGCCACATAAATTCATTACGAATGAGGTGTGATGAAGGAGTATGGGTTGTTTTGTGAAGTCCCACCTCCAGCTCTGCCCTCTGCTCAGGCGTCATGATCCCCAGAGCCGTCACTACCAGCCAGCTGCACTTGTTATCCTGGATGTCTGTACCAATCTTCCCTGTCACAGCAGGGTCGCCGTAACAGTCCAAGTAATCATCCTGGCAATTAAATCAGTTGGAGTTATTAGGTTTCTTAGAGCACTGTATAGTCTGCCAAATACTATGCAACAAATACAGTATATGTAGTGGATGAGAACATGATGAATAATAACTGTTGATTGATGTGGAAGCTAAATTACCTGTATTTGGAAGAACTCTCCCATCTCTAGTAAGATGTGCTTGGCATTATTGTGTTCCTCTTCGCTCTTGATTCCTGCCTATAATGTTATCATATAACAAACTGTAATATCACATCAGTTACACAGAACACCTGCCCCCCCTCCAAAATCCTTAGAAAAAATGCACAATTAAATTCATAAATAAAAACCTAATGTTCAGTAGATCAAATTTTATTTGCTTTATTGACTGTATAGTCAACATGCAATGACAGATAGGAGTAGTTGTTGTTTGCTGTATTATTTTTAGCCTTTACTTATATAGGCAAGGTTTGCTCAGCATGTATGCTCTTTTTCAGCAAGGCTCTGCTTCATATTCATACAGTTAGATACATTTTATAACCTCGGCCTTCTACTATTATCCACTGTGTGGCTTTACTGGAGCAAATGTTCTTTGCTCAAGGGTATTTGGACAGTAGTTTTGAGGGAGGGGAAAGTGTTACTCATTCACTTTCCCTGGCCAGATTGTCCCAGCTGGTCTAGGGGTTTAAAATTAGCAACCTTTTGGTTAAAAGCCCAATTCTCTAACCTTTGGTCTTCTATATCATCAACTTGCCTGTTAGCTCCTTCTCTCATATGTTCAAGTCTACCATTTAAAACACACACTCACCATGTACATTGCTGCTGCCACTGGGAGGTAAAAAGAGTAGAAGGCAGTCTTGTATTTTACGATAGCTTTATACCTGAAAGATAAAATATGATTCTTTACACACATATTCTGGAAACCAAAATCTTACTAAACAACTTTGTTCTCCAACTTGCAACCCTTTAAAATGCAAACTTTCTTCTTATGTCTTCTTGTCAAACCCTATGTCCTTTCTCACCTCTCCATGGTGAATCTGTTGAGGTCTATCTGACCAGGGGGAGCAGTCATGAGGTCCAGAGCCTGGCCCAGCTCTGTCTGGAAAGAAACCTCGTTGAAGAGCTCGAGCAGGTGGATGTAGTAGGGCTGTTCCCTGCAGTGTCTGCGCAGTAGTCTGTAGATGGTCCCTTCCAAGAGAAAGGAATCATTGATGGCATCCAGACCCACTCCATCCTTAAAGAGAAACAGGCAAATCGTTTACATTAGACACATCGCGCACCACCAGCTCTGGAAAATAAATGACCACACTATTAAAAATGTGTATTTTAGTCTTTCTTTCTTTAAAATATACAGTATACCGTCTCACCTTCTTGTACCAGCAGGGCTGTCCTCTCCGAGTCACAGATGCATCCATGATATCATCAGCCACGAGGAAAAATGCCTGAAGCTATAAGCAACAGAGACACAGTAGTAATGCTTAATGATGCAGTGACACCTCTGCAAAGTGTTAATTGAAATCATTACAGCAGTCAGTCTGAGTCTGTGCTTGTGAGTTAAGGTTTTAGCTATCTACACAAAAGCTTACATGAATACTATCACATCACAAGCTCAGTTTTAACTGGTACAACTGGTACAACTGTCCTCACCAGTTCAATGCACCAGCCAACCAGCAGAGCCCGTTGCACTATATCCTGGGTAAGCTGAGTGGGTGGGACAAGTTCCCGCAGTGAACCAATCACAGATAGACCTCGGTTCCTCTTACCTCC
The DNA here is from genome assembly GCF_048128805.1 of Centroberyx gerrardi. Taxonomy (NCBI): domain Eukaryota; kingdom Metazoa; phylum Chordata; class Actinopteri; order Beryciformes; family Berycidae; genus Centroberyx; species Centroberyx gerrardi. Next base: position 13,388,997 of record NC_136008.1, read on the forward strand.
AGGGGCATTGTACACCAAAACCTGCAAACGAAACACCAAGGAAGGAAAGAAGAAGAAGAATGACAGTGTTCAGCAACAGCCGCTTGTATCTGCTCATATAAACTCTACTACAGACAGACAACGTACCTCTTTCAACCTGTTCAGGGCATCAGCAAGCACAGGATCAGTGAAGTCCCTCTCTGTGAGCTCCATCACCAGCTCCTCAAACTGGGCTTCAAACAGCTGGGGGTCTGACAGCAGCGCCTTTTTACTGTGCGTCCCATTACAAGTGCTGTCTCCCTGCAAAGACGAGGTGCACAGCAGAGGAGAAGTATGTGATAATTTAACTGAAGCGACGGTTAGCCACATGAACCGTACTATCTTAGGGGCTCTTATGAGCAAGGTCAACAGGCGTCTCATTCCAGATATGCCGTTAACTGGCTTAAGTTAAGCTGGCCAACTGTTAACAATCTGAGAAAGTCAAACTCATTAGATTCTACAGTTATATAAACCAAAGTGACTTCTAGCTAAGGGAAACCTAGCTAGCTCGCTCCATGCTCGGTCAGACAGCCCAGTAAACAAGGGCTAAGAATAGATTAAGGGAATTACTATTATTAGCTAGCAAGTTACCTTGACAGAAACATAAGCGTTAGCTTAGTTTGCTGCCTGCATCTAGTCTGTTACCTGAGCTGTAGCGACTGCTGCAGGTCGCTTTGTAGCTATCATTTTCGTTCAAACACCAACGTGCATTCAAAGGGAACAGATTTAACAGCCTTACCATGATAATACTGTGGTTTGAGTCCGAACCGGTGAAGATAACGCAGCAGAATCACTTCTCCAGTGTTACTGTATCTTGCTGTCAAACTGAAGTATGTGAACGTCCCCAAAAATCAGGATATGCGGATTGTAGTTTATAGTGACGTTACTGTCAGTTTTATCACAAAGTCCCTGGACTAGAGTTCCCTGCATCCCTTGCGAGTGGTGCATGTGGGCGCGGGTTTTGAAGGCATCATATGACATTGAGCGTTTTCATTGGCCAGTTGCATCGAACCAGGATGGGCTTTCGCCTTGGCTGACCAATAGGATTTAAGAAGAGGCGTGGCCTGAGTGGTGGGATTTGTCTGGCACACTGCAGATTTGTTGATAGAGGGGGGAAAAGACAGAAAAAAACAAAAGAAAAAATACTGACCTATCATTACTGTGTCAGGATTTTTGCCCCCCACAACGTGTACAAAATGTTCACATAGTGATGTTTATTTGTTGTCTATAATTTATTTCATATGTTGAAATACATAACTTGCATTAAAAGTTTTGCCATTGACACTGCATTTAAAATTTGGAATAGGTGTCATATGTAGATACATTTATTATTCAGGTTTCAAGGCTCTATCCTGTTATGTCTGCCATACAGATATACATTTCTTCAAATAAATAATGTTTTCATATGCAAGACAGGAGGTAGAAACACAGCTCAGTGCCTTAATAAGAGGGTGTGTGTGTGGGTGTGTGTCTATGTGTGCCTGTATCTGTGTGTAGGCTAAGTGTATATGCGTGTACAATTTTAAAATCAGTTACATATGAGTGTATTCAAAATGTGCCTTTACTGATATGGACTCAATATCATCACTTAGTGAGCACACCAAAAAGACTTTCCAGAACAAAAAAAACTTTTCAAGTCCAATCTGAGACACATTCAGGAAACACACATCAATACACTCCAACATCCAGTATCCAGAGCTGCCAGACCCATCAAACGTTGTGCCAGCAATCCAACACAGTTGTTTTTTTCATTTAACACCCCCCACCCCACCCCCAACCTCTAAACAAATACATCTGTACATTTATTGCAAGAGACTCATCAGTGCAATCAGAGCCATACTGCAATTTACACTTCATTATCTTACAGGATAGGGTTGCTTCAACCAGGGTCATAGATATTGCACTGTACACTGCTTACCCAACTTTGCCATTTGACATTAGACTTCCACAGCATTTTTGTTCCAAGGCAAGCCCAGTCAAATCAGGATGCAGTAGTTTGGAGCCAGCTTTGGGAACACTGCATATCTATGACTCTGCTCCTCCCTTTCAACTATCTATTAACACAAACACATTTCAAAGGGCTATTATCAAAGGTCTTGGGTGCAAGAGAGAAAAAAGTAAGAAGCATTGTCAAAACATGCAGATAAAGACATTCTGAGGACAAGTTAGTTAGTTACACAGTCGGTCAGGATCTAATGCACAAGGTTCCTGCTGTATTTGGGAGGCTGTAGCAAAACATGCACATATTCAAATCAAACCACTGTGTCCGGGGGCCTCCCAGAGAGAATACATTTTCAAGGCTGAGCACGTGTCTGTGGTGTGATAAACCTATGTATGTGTGAGTGTCAGAGATGCTGGCTGCCTTTCTTTTGAAGGCCAATGTGGAGGTGGACAAGGATGGAGAAAGTGGTCATTTGAATTGCACATAAGAAAGAAGAGAAAACTAGCAACTCAGTAAAACCTAATGTGATCATGAAACTAAAAGGCTTTCTGTGTGAGAGCTTCTATCTGCATGTACAGTCTTATCTCTGTATATCTTACATTGTACTTGGCTATGTGTGGATAGTGTAGTTTGTAGTAGGATGCCTTTTTTTTTTTTTTACCAATGGAAGACAAAATAAGGGATTCCATGATCACTTAACCTGAGCGATTCTCTGGATAAGTAGCAAACAATGTACAAAAGGGCCAGAAGCATATTGCAACCCATGAGTATGTAGTAGACTGAGTGTATGTGGTTGTCATAGCATAAATGCTAGAAGAGTCCCGTCTCCAGTCTTGAGGAAAAGATGGTCTTGTTGTTTCCAGATGGGTACAGAGGTGGCCGGAGTGGACAGGGCAGCAGAAAGGATGCTTCTGGTGGGTTGCTCTGGGGCAATCGTGGGTCTGTTTGATCAAGTCTAGTTCTGTTAGGAGAAGAGCCAAATTGACCAGTAATAGGCATCTAGCGGCCACTTCCTCCCACTGCTGCTGGTGGGAGTGAGCTCAGTGCGGGAAAGAGCACCACTGAATAAGGCCATTTGCACAGTTGGTTTCAGGAAAAGGGAGGTGACGAAGAGAAAAGAGGAGGGAAGACTTTCAAAGTTTTAGAGCCAGTTGTCTCCACCAATGTCCAAACTAAACCCTGGTCACTCTACCATTAACTTGCCTCTTTTCCTTTCCTTTCCCTTACAACCCCCCCATCTTGTACCCCCCCTATTTTCCTCCTCCGTCCCTCCTTCCCCCTCCTCTCCTCCTCACAGTGCAGACTCTGAATAGAGAGCCCCTGATGACCCATGCGGCGGATAGGGCGTCACTAATCGCCGTAGCGACGCCGAGGAGGAGGAGCTTAAATCTCCACAACTACGCAGGTGGATACCCTCTGACACCGGGGCCCGGTTGCTGTGACGCCGGTTGTGCCGGCTGTCGCTATGGGAATGGTGGTGTCCACGGTGATGAGGGTGATGGGGATGAGGGGTGGGGTGTCCTCGGCTGGCGCCCCAGGAGTTACGCCACACCTGAGGACAGTTTTATCAAAGAGAAATTTGGAAAAATAGCAGATGTCATGATTGGCAGCAGCACTGAATGATAGATAAGTAATAAGAGAAGCTTCAGAATGAATATCATTTTAGTAGAAATAAATAAAATCTGTGAAATCAGAATTCAGTGTTGTACCTGCTCCAAGGGCAGGTGGTTGTTGGCGAGGCCCTCAGCTCCACCCCTCCTCTTAGGCCCCTGCCCTGTGTTCCCAGCATGCTCGGTGGAGGGCGCTAGGTTGCGTTTGGAGCGCTGCAGGAAGCGAGCCACTAGAACTCGGGTCACCTGAAAGAAAGACAGGAGATCAGATAGAGGAAGGGAAAGACGGAAAGAGACAACAATGGTCCAACTATACAGTTAAATTCTGTGACTATTGTCTTTTTGGGCAATTACAGTTTACTATACTGATTGATTGATTGATTGATTGATTGACTGATCCATTCATTCATTGATAAACAAGTTTTAGACAGACCTTAAGGTCTCCCAGGGAACGGTGGCAGTCTTTAGGTAAGCGCAGCGGCGAGGTGGGGGGAGGTTTCGACGGCAGCTGCACCCCTGTGGCTGCTGCCTTCACGCTGCCTTTCCTGGGCAGAGCTTCAGCGGGAGGCAGAGCGGTGCGGGGCAACAGACACGCTTCAGACAGCGGCCCTGGGAGAGATGGAGTCAGAAAAAGAGAAAAAGATCATAAAGGTGTTGTATCGTATCTTTTATCATATCTTAAAACTGATTAATGGAAATAGGCCCCTAACCTGTCTCTGTGGATGTCTGAGAACCGTCCTTACTGCCCACTGAGCCAATAAAGTCACCTTGAGAAGAGGGGATGCAAGGAGAGGGCATTACCTCTGTCATTACCATATAATCCACTAAGGGATGTTTTAAAGGAAAGGTCCAGCGATTTTATACACCTACCCTATTAATCACTACTCAAGCCCCCTAGAATGTGCCAAAAGTGTGTTTCTGTGAAATCAGCAACCACCTCCTATTATAATTTGTTAGCAATGCTAGCACAAGTCAGTGGGGTATGAAACCATACCTCTTAACATCACTTGCAAGCCATTCCATATACTTCCATAACTGTAGTAATAGTAAGAATACGTAATAGAACTTGTTCAAAGCACTTGAATGGGATTTTGTAAGCAATGGTTTCATACCCTATTGACTTGCACTAGCATTGCTAATAAATGCTAACAGGAGGCTGGTGCTGATTCCTCAGAGATAAAAACTCTAAGGTAAAAATGTTTTGAATGTTATAATAGTGGACATGGTTAGTGATAAATAGGATAGGCCTCTAAAATCGCTGAACCTTCCCTTTAATGTTGGTGGCATCTTACTTACCTGTATCAGTAGAGGAGCCGAGGCCTGGCTCGCTGTGTGACCTCACAAGGCGTAGGAGCCCATCACTATCCCTCCTTACGCTCTCTCCATCTTTCTCATTCTTGCCAACCCGTCGGCGGAGGTAGAGGGGCTGACGGGGGAGGGACAGCCCGTTACCCTGACCGCCCTGCTCACTGGCAGCTAAGATGGAGGAAGAGGGAGGAGCCGAGGAGACCGGGGCAGATCCTTGGCGCGAGGGGGTGGAGGGGCGAACCCGAATCTCTGGGATAGAGGAGCGCTGCTGAGAGGCGGCACCACCTATCACCTCCAGCTGGGAGCAGCTGCTAGCTAGCATGGCCTGGCGACGCAACACTGGAGACCTGGAGGAGAAGACAGGAGAGCTGAGGATGGAGCACAGTCCACAGTGTGCGTGTGTGTGTTGTTGTTATTGTGCCGGGTACTGGCTTGATTTTAACCTGTTTACTGAGAATGTTTCACTCATCATAGTGCAGAACCATACAGATATAATATCACCATCAACTGGAAGTAGGCCTACTCCCTTTCCCTTCATGATGTCACCAATGCTTTATACATTACACATACAGTACATTACTCCACGTTTGTGTGTGTGTGTGTGTGTGTGTGTGCTTGTCCTCACCTATACGTGGTGGTAGCCGTACTGGGTGAAGAGCAGGAGTTGGACCTCTCTCCCCTGAAGAAGCGCCTGGCTCTGGGTCCTCCTGCCAGAGGACTCTCTGGTGTCTGGGACGGCGGGCCACGGAAGCTGATGTACTCCCCCGCGTCTCCCCCGTCTCCCCCCTCACCGGAGGTGCTGTTGCCCCTCTCCCCCTGGTTCCTCACCCCGACCTCCATCAGACAGGAGTCCTCGGAGGGGGAGGAATCGTCCGGGATGTCCACGATCTCTGACATCAGCAGAGATCCGCTGTCCATGGACACTGATAAAGAGAAAATGTCAATCCTTTATACTGAATGTCAAACTAAAAGAAAACAGAACTGACTAAACTGATTGAATCCACTAAGTATTCTTCCTGTACAGTACAACCTTGTTTATCTGAACCTCAGGCTTATGATTTGACTTGACTTGTAAACAAGCATAAAGAGCAGAAAAGCCTGCTCTTCCTTATTAAGTGTGCAGAACTGTTGGAAGTGTTTAATTCCAAAATGCTGTATATTCATGTTAGAGAAAGATTGTTACATGTTTATTGCTCAAAAGATCAAAAATAGAACTGATGATTTAATCTAACATGTTACTGCTGTATTTTGTAAGCAAGGTAACTAACGTAAGATAACTAATAACTGACTATAATCTGTCTGTTTTACTGTCATGCCAGCAAACCTTATGTTGAGGTATGATTCACATTTGTCAATGGTTAATTTATGCAATTATAATCATTTATAAACTGTACAGAGCATTTCAAAATGTGTTTGAATTCACATTTAAATAGAAAGAAATGTGACAGTAATTCAATGTAACGTTCTCACGAATCATCCTTATTACTAACAGGTTTTGATATGTGAGTTATGTCATAGTCCCACTCCTTTTAGCAAATACAAGTGAATCTGAGAGAACGTGTGGCAGTTTCTCACCTTCCCCACTGAAGGCAGTAGAAGTTGCTCTCTCTCCAGACAGCTCAGTGCCGTGGGTGTCAAACACCGTTGCCTTGACAGTCACAGTGGACAAGGATTAGCATGGGCAATGGGCTCACACACACACACACACACACACACACACACACATATACATAATGCTCACCTGGCTGGCAGCTCTCTGTCCCATCACAGCTTCATAAGGAGGGGGGCAGTCAGTGGGGTAGAGAGGAACTGGACTCTCCATGGAGCCATTGTAGGTGATGCTACATATCAATACAAAAATATCAAACAATATTATTGGCAGTCTTGCACAGTCTATGCAATGTGTCTATATTCTTTTTATTATCTAAGTACATGCTTATTTTGTACATATATTTTCTTATCCAGAATGTTGATGTATAATAATAAAGTGTGTGTTTTTCTGGGTACCTCTGAGCGTCAGTCTCAGAGCTGCAGGTGTATTCAGGTGGATAGTAGGGGGGCGGAGGGATGGGTGGAACAAACTCCTCAAAGTCCATGATGTTGGTCAGGAAGGCGTCCTGAGGAGTGGTGCATTCTGGGTTGACGGAACGAGAGCGATGAGGAGCCAGCTGGACAGGAAGAGTGAGAGACAAATCAAGATCAAACTACAGATAAACGGTAATGGAGCACAACTCTTTTGTGCCAAGTCATTTTCCATATTCAAATGTAAATGTATTCCATTTGCACGACACTTGTCATTTGAAGAAAGCCTGTCTGTTTTATGAGAAGTGTGCTGTGTCTGCTCACCAGGTGCACCAGGTCCAGGGAGAATATGTGGATACTGCAGGTCACAGTGGACAGGGTACAGATGATGGTGGAGAGAATACTGAGACCACACGCACTGAACAACAGGTCCTACAGAGCAATAAGCATTCAGCAAAAACATTATCCTACAGTATATAGGCATTTTATTTATAGGAAAGTACATAATTTTATGGTCAAACAGGCCAAAAACAGTTTCCCGGAGAACTCCTGATCAGCATCACTGGATAAAACAAGTCTTGCTCACATCCCACCCACCTTCAGCTGATGTCTGACTGAGTGGCAGTCAGCATTCAGGTAGAGCACCAGGGTCTCCTCCTCTGTGATGGAGCAGGAGTGAGTGGGCGCGCAACACACACAGAGACCATTCTCCACCTACACACACACACAAATAAACAGGAATCGGTGTAAAGCATTGATCTACACGCTAAAAACAAGGTCCTCTAACCGACAAGTATTTCTGGCGCCTTCCCCATGCATCTGGTTGGAAGGGCATTTGAGCATGAGGGTGAAGATGAGACTCGCATAATGTTATGTACCTGGCAGGTGAGCATAGATTTGACCATCTGTGCATTCTGACAGGAGAGCATTGAGCCGGCCAGACTGAGGATCACACACACTGCAGACAGCAGCATGAACAGTGACACCTGTGGAGGAACACACACAGAGGGAAGGTCTGGCTTAGAGGGGCTCCAACACACACGTTATCAGAATAACACACTGGCAACGTGGATACCTGGTCAGCCCTAGAGATGAAAAGATACTCACCACCAGAGTTAGCGGTCTCCTCCATGAGATGATCCCAACAATCCCTGATGCCACTACCTGGAGACATACACACCAAAACAAACACACCCTAACATCTCTGTTGTGGTCAGTTATATCCTTCTTATATTGCTGTCAGTCAGTTTTATACTTACAAAGAAGCCAGCCCAGAAGGGGCAGGACTGCCGCACGCGGGCCGAGGAGGTGAAGGCCATGCTGGTGAAGGAGAAGGCCAGGACCATGGCCCCCAGGCCCAGGTGGCACAGCCCCAGGTACAGCAGCAGCCGCGCGCCGCCCTGCCCGCGGCCTGACATGCCCCGGCGGCTGTCCGACCAGCCGCGGGACCCCGAGGCCGAAGCCACACTGCTGGAGTCTGATGGCGAAGGCATGTTAGGCTTGTGGAGGAAGGGGGTTTTGCTAGGAGAGGTTTCGCTTAAGGGTCCATAAAGCAAAGTTTAGTTAGGCGGGTAAAAGTGCAGGAGAGTAAGAGAGGGAGAGACATCAGTGGCACCGATGTGTGCTTGAGTGCTAGCTTGAGAAATACACTGTCACAATTATGCACCAAGCTTTCCACTGGCAGGTGCCATAGGCTCTGCGCAATCCCCCATGGTGAGCGCTATTGTCCAGTCAGTGTGTCCAAGAACTTGGTCAGCAGAAAGTTGAGAATTGAGCAGCCACTACACACTCATAGCCACCGTACACACCTCATTTGACGTTTCAGTCATGGTACGAAGAATGTTCCAGTCGATATACAGTGTGTCTTTCATCCCATGCAGCTCACAGGCCACTGTAGCCAACTTAATAGTCTAGATCCTTCTTCTCTTCAGCCATTCTTCTCTGAACAAAACCACAAGGACAGAAAACGGGGCTAGTTTTCTGCAATCTGCATTTTTTTATTATGCTCATTTCCTTTTTCCTTCTCCCATCTCTCCATCTCCTGCTTCCCACCTCTCCCTCCTCTAGCCCGTGGCATTGCGGTAACTGGAGACCCGAGCAGGCCGCAAACCCTAAAGCATCCCACCGAAAGAAGCTGAACCCTCGTCGTTTCGCCCATTAATCGCCTAGCTTGACGCTCACCAAAGACGACACGAGTTGGTCAGTTCGTGTGTCCGGTCAGGAACAGCAACATCCGAACATGTGCGCTCCCTCCTCCGTCCTTCTGTCAGGTCCACATCTTGTCACGGGGGAAAGATGGTGAGGAGATCAAAGCCCAAGACGAGGTTGGTTCGTTCGGGAAGCGAGAATAATTTATCTCGGAATGGACAGGAACTACATGTCTTCAGTCGATTTCAAAACTGCACGACAAAAATAGCATTTAGGCTATAATGAGTCCCTTCTCAGAGATTTCGCTCGTTCCCATCTCCACCACAGGAGTTTTGCGGTGGTCCGCACGCACCTAGACCCCCCCTCCGCCGCCTCTTCCCTCCCTGCAGTCACGCGGGCATCCCGTTCAGCCCGTGTGTGTATGTGTGTGTATCCCGGACATCCACCTCACTGCCTCCCACCCGACGTCACATGAACATAACAACACAGGATTAGGCTACCTGTGTTCGGGATAACATGCGTCTTTTTATGCGCCCATGTTTTTTTGTTTGCCCCTCCCCTCTCCTCTCCTCGTTTATTTTCTTCTATTCCACTGTATAAAGCACTGACAGTGAAAAAGGATTGTATCGTGTTTGCAAACCGACACCTGCCCAACGTGATGACAAGGCACGCAGAACGTGCAGCCAACGCGGAGATGCGGCAGAGCGCACGTATAGTCGTGGTGCTGATGCTGGGAAGGAGGGGCGGTTGCCTAGCGACAGGCTCCAGCGACTATTGCTGCAGTCGCCAAATGAGAAAAAAAATCGCCGTGCTGGCCGCTGCAATGGGAGTTTTATAGTTAAAAAGAAGGCGACGGGTGGTCTAGTATGCCTAGTAAGAGAGAGCCGGAGGGTCCCGGGTTCAATCCCTGCAACAACCGACACGTTGTCCATCAACTGACAACAGACATGTCTCCTGTCAAAGTGTCCTTGAGTAAGACACTAAAACCCTGTCTGCTCGCTCACTGTAAGTTGCTGTGGATAAGAGCGTCAGCTGAATGCATAAATTCTCAGTTGTAGTTCAAAGGGTTGAACTCTATTTGTGCCCGCAGAAAGTTTCAAACTAACACACACACCACATTTTGCTTTTTTTTTTTTTTTTTTTTAGCTTTTTATTCAGTAAGCAGCAAGTATGCAAACTACATACAAAGTCCTGTGAAGTCTTTACTGAATAGGAATAGGAATAGGAATGTTTAACAGGTGTGAAAGAAAGGAGGAAATATCTCTGTGCAGGGGGAAAAAAACTGAAATGAGTAGATGGGCACCTCTGATCACTATAATTTCCAATGATCTGAACAATGCCGGAGTAGGGAACCTGTCATGACTGATACAGCTATGGTGTTGGTTTAACAGGCACTTTAGATAAAAGGCATGTCCGACTAAATCAATTCAAAATGAGGGTCATGGGAGTATTGCTGCATCCCAGCCTCACTCATCCTCTCTATTCCCTTACTTCATCCATCATTCTTTCATCTCTCCACTCATCTTCTCATATTGCACTTATCTCTGTTCCTCTCTTCCACATTCTCAATCCCTTCATCCATTGAAACAGCTCGTTTACCACCAGTGTTAGTTTACGTCAGTATACCACACAGCCTGCATCTACTAGCCTCAGTCACTAAAGAAGGTGCTTTCAGCTTCTCATAGGATGTGAACAAGAGATTTCCCGCTATATATTCCATATTTATAGGCATCTGTCACATAGATTCTGCTAAATGCATTATGAGATATACAGTATCTCATATGGCGCTGCAGGAATGGAATGTCTATTTTCCTGTGCTATTGATGTAATATAATACAAAATCAATTGATTTGAAACAGGGAACTGTCAAAAGTGAAAGTGCATTGCTAATGAAAGACATCTTATGAATTATTGGCATGAATATTTGTCTTAGATGAACACTCACAGGAAATTAAGAGTGAAAATAAAAATGTGAAAATAAAAAAAAATACGTTTATGGAACTATTGTTAAAAAAATCACTAAAACGTATGTTAATGACACCTGACCTTGTTCTTAATGATAATAATAACAATAATAACGGCAATCAAATTCTCATTTCCGTCCAACTCTAAAGCATATAGCAGGATCTATATGAGATGCCCATGGAATAAGCGTGTTGTAAAATATCTCCTGTGATACACAAACATGACAAACTTGAATTTGAGTTGAACAAAAGTGACAAACTTTTGGGTTAAATAATAAAAACAAGATCTTATGTGAATTAAAACGGTTTACATCAGACTACTCCTCTGCCTCTGCGCTCTTTGAATACTGCTACCTGCTCACACACATTGGCATATAAAAGAGATGAATGGAATGGGTGGATAAAGCTGCGGTGTGATTTTTTATGTTGCTCGGTACTATCCAGTCTACTGATGAAAAAAAAGATTAAAAAACAAACAAAAAAAACAGCTCTGTTGGTCTTTACATCAGGCACTGCACAGTACGGTTGGGTTGATAATGTGGTGATGAGCCAGAGAATTACAGGAAAGAATGTGAAGCCGAACAAAACGTTCGATGCCATGGTGGGGATTGATTGGTGGAATGCTGTCAGTGGTCTAGTGACATCACCACATTATCATGCTAATTCATCACAGGAGATGTGGTACAAAATATGTTCTCGATGAAATAAACAAACAAATGAATGCTCTGTTGCAAAATGTCCCGAGATCACCACAGTGATGTTTCATAGCAATCAAAGGAGAAATCAATAGTTGCAAAAAAAAACCCAATAGTTTTTGGAGTGCTAGAGTACAAAACACTGGCAAATGGGATACTGATCGTTTGGCATAAAAACATACTTTTGGCACCTGCATTTATTTGATATTTGAGCCCACCAGATGGAGACAGAGGACTCAGGAATTTCTCCTTTTTTCCCCCAGTAATACTGATGTGTTCTTAAATTTTGACAGCTCCTCAATATGCGTGCTACCAAGCTGCAGATCTAGAGAAGAACACATTTGGAGGATTTCTTCTCTGTACTGCTGGTGATTTTCACCTCTCGACCTGTGGGGCCCTAAAGAAGGAAAAAAACAGGCAAAATAGTTTAGAGTTTAACATGAAAATGCATGCAACAGACATATAGAAACAGTCCACATGTCCATGGACTGATTTCTACATTATCATATGAGGAACTAATGCTGCAATTTGGTATTAATGACTTACTGGTTTCTTGCTGGACTTCTGTAGTATGTCTCGTGCCAAAGCCATAAAAGACTACATAGATAGATACATGAATAGATAGATAGAGACAGATAAACAGATAGACAGAGATAGATAGATAGACAGACAGATAGATAGATATATAGATAGATAGATAGAGAGAGAGAGAGAGAGAGAGAGAGAGAGAGAGAGAGAGCATAATTATAGCATAGCCTAAGCATAGCATAGTTACTTAAGACAGTCATGATGAAACAAGCTCAGGCATTGCTGTCTCATTACAAATAAATACAGTCAGTAGATATTGCCGCCCACTCACCTCATCAACGTTGATGCTGGACTTTGCACTGGTCTCAAAGAACCGGATCCCATGATCTTTTGCCAGCTGTCAACAACAGAACACGGACCTTGATTGCAGCACATCAGGATGTGGAGTAATAGTCACTTCCTGCTCCTTATCAAAAGTATGTGGAAAGCTGGTGCATCAAAAATGTCTGTGCAGCCCAGTCCCAACCCCTTCTCAGGAAAATCACTCACGTCTCACTGGTAAGAATGAGTCAAGGAAGTTGTCAACATGACCTGATTCCTATCATTTCTTACTCACACACTAACTGCTTGCAGAGTGAAAGAGTGCTAAGTTGAAAGTGAGTTTTTCTCTTCACCTCCTCCCCTGTCTTCTCTGCTGAAAACTTTGATTACTATTGCATGAAAGTGCAGTAAATTTTACATCCATCCAGCCACTATTCTGCCACTAGTGTTACAGTGAAATCATTCTTTTCCAAAATTTAAAATGATGGGATACATAGGCTATGATTTCATTTCTATTGCAATCCTCTCACCTTCTCTCCTGTCTCCTTGGAAACTTTCCTCTTTGCCTCAATGTCACACTTGTTACCAAGCAACATCCGACTGACACCAGCTGATGCATTCTGGGAAGAAAGGGGTGCAGTGAATTGATTAGGTCCAGTTCAAACATACTTAGACACGTATGTACGCTCATTTGCAGGCACATTTAAGGAGAGGGGATCAAAGGGGAGGAGGGCAGATGGGCCGAGCAAGCAGAATCAATCACACTTCAAAGACAACAGCAGCCGTTCTATAGCAGCCATGTCTCTAAATTGGAGTGAGCTCATCAGAATCACATGGAAGCCATTACTAAACCTCCTCAACTGAACTACCTGTTCATCCTCATTATAGCTATTACAGTAAATGTTTCATTAAAAATATTGCCAGTTAAAATCTATTGTGCAATCATTCTTTTGCCAAAAGGTTTGATGTTGCAGCAAATAAAGGCCAGGGTTCTGGTGACTTGGGACTTGACTTTGACTTGTACTTTGATGACTTTAAAAGGTTTCTCAAGTCTTGACAAAAGATCTTGTGTTTGTGTAAATGATTTAGATTGAAAGAGATTTGAGATTATGAGATTATGAGATTTGTTCCACCAGACAACTGAATTTAATGTTTTCTGAATTTGTATGGAATGATGATTGAATTTATAGTAGTTTAAACTGATTATAAAAATCAAACGCATGATGCTCTTACCAGGTTTTTATCCTATTAAAAAGATATTGCATTGAAAAAACCTAGATATTTAGTTTTCTTTAAGATATTAAATTGGTACTGGACTCTTGATTTGTTTTGACTTGACTTTGTCTTCTACATTTAGACTTGAGACTTAATGACATGGACTTGACATGGTCATTTACTTGAGACTCAAGCACAGCTGACTTGGTCACACCTCTGCTGTCTGGTTATCTGAACAAACACTGTCCTACTGTTCATGCTCTGTGGTGGATAAGAGGCAAGCGGTCTCACCTCTTTGATGCTCTTCATCCAGTTCTGGATGTTTTCAAAAGACTTCTCGTCTGTGATGTCGTACACCAGGATGATGCCCTGACAGAGAGGAACAGGGATTTAGAGATTTAGAGGGTCAGTCCGAGGTACAGAGCGAGCACAAAGTAGCGCTGATGTCAGTGTGATTATCCTGGTCTCTTGCTCACCATGGCTCCTCTGTAGTAGGCTGTAGTGATGGTCTTGAACCGCTCCTGCCCTGCCGTGTCCCTACACAAAGCACACACACATTCAAAGTCAGAAACAAGTACATGTACTGTGTGTGAGTAAAGACGAATTAATCTCTCTCTAGGCCTTTAAAAATGACGCTGAAGTCAATACAAAGTCCATGGCATAAGTTGATGTGGCAGAGTGGGGAAACACGCATTTTATACGCATTTTACACTGCTGTGACAGGCTGACTTGACAGTTCTATAATAGCATAGTTGGAGAGAGAAATGACTCTCTTATATGACATGAAGTGACTTTCTGTGGCGGCCGTGTGTGTGATGGATACTTGGACAATAAACCCTGTCATAAAGTCCTGTTTTGGAGAAGAAGAGGGAGGTTCCTCTTTCCTCAGGAAAACGAGCCAGGCAAGCAGAGGACAGAGGAACAGAAGTGAACGGATCATTGTTATCTGCCACCTAAACATGAATTAAGGCATTTACATCAAGCAACCAACCAACTGTCGCTTACCAGACTTGTAGTTTCACTTTCTTTCCATCGACATCGATGGTTTTTACTTTAAAGTCGATGCCTGAGAGACAACGGGAGGATGGGAAAGAGCAGAGGAAAGGGGGTCAGTGGGAGGGGAGGACAGACAATGAGTTAAATACCTCAGATATGAACACACGCACACACAAACACACACACACACACACACCCTTAGCAGAGCAGCATATATAGGTCACGCCAATTAAATCCTAAATAAGCACAGGGGAGGAAACCACATCCAATCCATCATGATTTTCACTGCGATTTTGACCCCATGGTGCGTTTCCCCTCCAGTGTCCCTGTCTCTCTCCTCTCACAAACAGATATAGAGGAAAGATGTACGCAGGCCTACACACGCTGTCTGTGGGTTTGTTTTTGTCTGGGTTTCCTGTTGGATGGACAAGCTGAGAGAGAGAGAGAGAGAGAGAGAGAGAGAGAGAGGGGCAGAGGAGGGGGTTGTCCTCTCTGCAAGCTGTGCATGCCAGAAGGCCAACCATTCTTCTGGGAACGGAGAGATGGTAAAAGAGATAGGAATGAGGGTGGGTGGACCTACGGAGAGCAAAGTGAGAGGAATGAGATCTGAGGGAGAGATGGGGGAGAGGGTTAGGGAAGATATGGCACACAGATTATAAAAAAAAGAAAAAAATGAAAAGGAGACAGAGTGTAAAGTTCATAGGAAAGAAAACATGAGAGCACAGACTAGTTCAGACATGAAAGCAGTGAGTCTGTGAGTGTGAGAAAACTAGTTATTTTTATTATTTATTTATTTAGCACAAAAGAGTAATTCAAACAAAATATCCATAATGTATACCAACATCATAAAGAGCATGTGCAAGGAAGACCAAAGAAACCCTGAGGGGCTTATGGAGTGTCTCCCTTAATAACAATCATACATAATTACAATATAGTATAATGAAACCCCAAAAAAGTTTAGAAAGAACAAAACAATATAAACAAATCAATAGGTAAAGTAATACTGTTAAACTTAATACTATTACTGTTAGAAAATAAGTAAAAGAATATTAAAAGAAACCGAAAAGAAAAGGAAAAGCAGAGTAAAGGAATAAAGAGAGAAAACAACAACTACAAAAAAAGGAAAAGATTAGTTAACATGAAGTAATTAATACCAAAAAAGAGACAGCAGTATGATCACCTCAGTAAACATGATGATTGTGAAATAAATACTGTTTGACAGCTTTTTTAAACAGATTGGGTGTGAGATCAAAGACATGAGGGGGGAGCTGATTGAAAGCTTTGCCTCCTCTAAAATGAAGACTAAACTGAGACATGGATGTTCGAGTAAGAGGCAACAAAAGTTGTCTCTTACATCTTGTATTGTAACTATGATTTTCCTCACTTCTTCTGAAGAAGCTATTGAACGTAGAGGGAAGCTGATGATAAATTGCTTTGAAGACAAGTTTACTTGAAAGATGCTGAGTATAGATCATTTCTAAGTAAGTTGCATGTGAAATGATTCGAACGCAACGTTTTTGAAGGAGAGAGATAGGACTCAGCTGGGTAGGATGGGTGCTAGCCCAAATGACGTTGCAATAATTAATGCAAAGATAAATCATAGAGTAGTAGGCCTACAACATCTGAGTAGTTTTTTTGTCCAGAGTGGCAGGCTTCTAATGGAGGAAGAAAAATGAAATGTCAGCATTCAGGGAAAATAATTGTCACACTCCTCTGTCCCAAGTTTCAGACAGGCGAGCAGTGAGCTGCTGATGCCATTTGGTAAAATATAATTAAGGGAATAAGACAAACGTTATAGTGTAACAACGTACCGATGGTTGATATGTATGTGGAGTTGAAGTTGTCCTCAGCAAAACGGATGATCAGACATGTTTTGCCCACTCCGCTGTCCCCGATGAGTAACAATTTGAAAAGGAAATCATACTTTTTCGCCATGGTTGGAGCTATTCCTCAAAGTTAAAACACAGCCAGCTGGGGGGGAAAAAAAGTTGGGATTGTCTCTTTCAGAAAGATCCTTTTCATCGACGTTGTGTTTTATTCTTGACTGTAGCTTCTCTTCAACGTGTCATTAAAATGAAACAGACTTTGTAAAGAACAGTTTGCTGCTCCATGTACGAGTGGATCTTCTTTTCCCCCTTTTCCCTTCAAACTTGTCACCGGTAAATTCCGATCCCCCTCAGCGCCTCTGCCCTGTTTGGACTGTAAAGAAATACACTTTATCCAAAGTTTAGTGCCTCGTCTCGGATCAGCCGTCAGGCCTAATCACCAAGACTATTCACTTCTCATCTTGCTTTCCTCCAAGGGTCAATATCAGTCAGTTTACATCCATTTCATAAAAACATACCGGGGTGGCTACGTTTTTCTTTTTTTTTTTCGCCCCCCAAAAAACTTGCTGTCGGCCCAGAGCCACTGGAAGGCTACGTAGTGAGGAGGCAGTGCTCAGGACCCGAGGCTCAGACTGCAGACACCCGACACGGACAGCAGATGGCACGTTTTGCTCAGACAAGCCCCGACCAAAAATAACTATAACGCTACTGTAATATTCCTTTAGGGACTTACAGTGTGTCTGTGGTTCTCAATAATGAGTTTATAGTGGCATTTCGTAGCTACTTTATGGGATATTTGATCCCCTTTAATATCACTTTAATATCCTATAGGGCCTAATAGTTTTGCTGTGATAGACTATAGCTTATCATTCAAAAGGGTATTACAGGACTACTATAGTTAGAGAATCATCTTAATGTCTTACTTAGATAATCATAACAACTCTACATACAACACAATGCCACTCAAAAGTCCACTTAATTATTCATCGTGATACTTACTACTATTTTACTTACCCTATGAAAAGAACTATAGTAATCATATTACATTTTGCAAGCCTACTATACAAATATCATAGCAACATTTTAAAATAGGCTATCATCCAGCGACTAAGTGAAACCACACCTAATTGTAATATCATAGGAGTTAAGAAATGCCATAAAGTAGCCTATGATTAATTCACCTACTGATTAGCCTACCATAGAGACATTATAAATCCATATAGGAATATTATAAGAGTGATTTTTTCGGTGTGGTTGGATCTGCATTAAAGAAGCAAATCCAAGCTAATAAAAGCAGAATGAAGATGACTATATTAACTGTTGACAGGTGGAAATCAGTAGGTGTGGAAAGTTTCAGAAACTGTACAATACGAGGGCTGTTACGTAGTTTTGACCTCACTGTTTTTTGACCTCACCAACATGGACCACATGGCTTTCCATACCTTTTATTTCCGGGTCTTGCCCGTCAGCCAACAGTTTCCGGTGTGTCGTGTGGCCCGGTGGTTTCTTTCCGGCCGAGCTCCAAACACGCAGCCATGCCAGTAAGTACACTACGCACTTCACATTTACCATCAATCTTTCAAAACTGTTCTGATTGAGATAATAATAGTCGCGTAAAATTGTCTTTTGTTTCTGCTGGTCCAGACGGGTTGATGTTGTTATAAAGCAGTTCTGTTAAAAGTGACACCACGCGCGCAGTCTCCCCGCGTAGTGCCACAATATGGCGAAACACGTGCAAAACAAAGCCGTCCATGCTGCCTAGCAGTAGGCTAGAGTCATCGTGATAAGAATCATGTTTTGTGTTTTAACATTCAACAAGTCCTTTTTATAGCTGGCTACGATGGCCTTAGTGATATATGGTGGGTTGTTTCATCATTTCTTCGTAGGTTGAAAATGAATCACCTCACGTCACTCTCTCCCCACTGAACCGTCTCTCTAAAAATGTCTCTAAAAAATTGAGAAATGGCTCTCTAAAAATATTCCTTCATCTCACCTTAGAGTTTATTCTATTTCAAATTCAGATTTGCTTTACTGGCATGACAATAATTGTCATATTGCCAAAGCGTCAAATTGTGTCTTTCATTGACAGTAATGCTGTGAATGCGTTAAGGCCCCGACCTTTGCCTCCCTTAGTATTTATTATTGCCTGTAATGTTTAATCTTGGAACTGAAGCTCAGTCTACTGTCACACTCATTGTAAGACGCTCTGGATAAGTCTGAAATGTAAATGTAGACTGTATGATATTCAGCTTATTTGATGTCTGTCTCTCCCTTAGCTCGCAAAGGATCTGTTGCACCCGACCCCCGAGGAGGAGAAGAGGAGACACAAGAAGAAACGACTTGTACAGAGTCCCAATTCCTATTTCATGGATGTGAAATGTCCAGGTCAGTTCCAGTGGATTCCTTTACTTGGCGAACTTTAAGCTCCATATGACTTAAAAACATAAAGTAGTGCATTTGCCTTTATGTGTTGCCCTTTCATTGCTTCCTTAGTGACTGGGGTGTCAAACAAGGCATACAGTGACACTAGTGGTTGTCTGTGAATTGAGTTTCATGTCACTCTTTTTACATGATCAGCTGCAAGGACACACCAGTTTAAATATCAAGAGTACATTAATTCGCGGTAACAGTTGTAAAGTGGCAGTTTGGCAGCTGGCTGTTCTGCCTTGTGTTGTGGTTTCATGGCTGTCCCAACCAATCATGTGTTTGTGTCTTTGCTGTTTTGCAGGATGCTACAAGATCACCACAGTGTTCAGTCACGCTCAGACAGTCGTGCTGTGTGTCGGCTGCTCCACGGTCCTCTGCCAGCCGACAGGAGGGAAAGCTCGCCTCACAGAAGGTACAGATGTTATAAAGGAAGAGTTTTGTTGCAAAAAGCTATACATCCATTTTGGAAAAATAATCTTACCTGTTGTTTATTCCTCAATATTTCAAAAATACAGATGATTACATTCTCTAAAACAGGACTCAGGATAGCTAATGACTTCTATAATATCTTATAATAGCCTTTACCTTCATATCAACAATTATCTTAGGTGTCACCTTTTTCAAATGGTGGATATCATATTTTGGAGTGAAACTCTACAAATATTTCTGTTTACACCTACAGTAATTGTTGCACACATTCATGTCTACATGGACATATACCCACTCCTTATTCATAGTATTCCCACTGTCACATGAATGTCCTACCAATATGGTGCTGGCTGTCATTCGATTATAATCACCTGTTGTTTTCCCACCAAGATGGCCGTGTGGTGATGTAACAGAAATACTATGAATGTATACTTATACATACCACACATACACTCATGCACATATATAGCCTAGACCTATAAACCCATGTATACAAATAGATAAATATGACACTCATTTACCTTGTGTTTTGTGTTTTTGTGTTGTGTTCTCCCTTTATGCGCTATTATGCTACATAAATTATGCAATAAATTAAACATGAGGGGGAGTAAACTCTTTTCTTAGGTGTCAAATTAATTTCTAGTTGAATGCCACATGACAAAGAGCCCCACATGCCCCAATACAATACACCTCACTTTGTTGAAGAGGCTGTCATTTCTGTAGGCTTGATGCACGTTGCTGACACTTTGATATTTGCCTTTGTGTTGCCCTTTCATTGTCTCCTTGGTGAATGGGGTGTCAACTAAGGCATACAGTGACTCTTGTGGTTCCGTCAGAAATTAATCTTCACTGATCCATTTCTACAGGATCAACCGCAAAGACAAATATGACATTTCAATTTTTTTCATTCACATGTTTGTTTTGTGTCCTTGGAGCAAGTATGTCAGTCCCAGCTACAACACATGTGGTCGTTCGGTGCTAGTTTTGAGGACAGGAGCTCATCTGTTACTTTGAAGATGGTAGATCATAAAAGTATTATTGTATGCAGGTGCATTTGTTGCAGGTTAGGTGAGTTTGTTTTCACTGGCGCTGTTCCAGTCCCACCCAGTGTCCTCTGTGCTCTGCTGCCGTGGAAACCAACGGCTCCTTAGTACTGTTTGTCTTAGAGTTACTATGGGCACAACCCTCCTTGGCATTAAAACCGCACCTGTTGGGAAGCAATTCGTTCTTTGTAAAGACAGATAGCAACATCAGTTTTAGTGGCCTCTTATCAATAATATCTTTATTAGTCAGCCAGTTTATCAATGCAGAGTGCAACGTATCTACAGAAATATCTTTTTTTTGCAGATTTGACAAGAACTGCTGGAATTGTTTTCAGTAGTATGCATTTTGTACCTGCTTGAGTTTGTTAACTTTACTCCCAAATTTAATATCTCTCTCTGTCCTTTCCCCTAGGATGCTCATTCAGGAGGAAACAGCACTAGATTGACCAGAGATGGTTGGACGCCGTCGGGGGAGAGAAAGAACAGAACTTGATGCTTATCAAGTGACACTGCCAAGGAACTGACGAAGCAAGGGGAAATGGGAGGAGAAGGAAAAAGCAGAATCATGTAATGTAATACAGGAAGCAGTGTATCTACAGTATGTGCAGAGAGAAGTACCTCGGTCTAGTGAGGCCTTACCAACACCCTTCACCCACTTGTCTTTCTCTCTTAATAAACCTAGTTTCTTTTTTTGGTAAAAGAATCTTGCATGTTTTTCATCCAGTTTCCTATTCTTTTTCTATCGAAGGTTCTTAACGTGTCATTTGTCTACTGACAGACACATTTGTCAGCTTAGGACCCCTCAGGATATAAGGATACACAAAATCTGTTGGTAAAGTTCAGGGAATTTGAGGACATATGTACTATAGTTACTCTGGCATGTGTTGTCCTCTAAGCACATGGACGTGTTTGTCTCCACAGCATTTTGTGCAGATTGATTTGCCATGCATTTGTTTGGCAGTACACCATTAATTGACCAATCACAAACTGTTTACAGCAAGGCGAGAGTATGCTCTTGCAGATATTCTCCAACAGATGCTCAGCAGCACTATAGATTTATGTAAATTCTCTTTGAAAACACCAGACAGGTTCTAGGAAGCGATGCACACTGTGGCTGAGATTGCAAATTGCATCCAAGAAGCCATCCTATCCTCTCCTACTCAGAGTTTATGGTTGCACTTTGCAAAATTGAATATTGAGTGATGCATATTAGTTCTGGTCAGAAATCCAGACTCTATAAATATATATATCTGCCAAGTGAGTGCCACAGTGAGGCAAACATTTTTATTAGAGGTAGAGAGTGTGCAGTGAGTGACGTCATGTCAGCTCCTGCTCCAGAGCCAGCGGCGTCTGCGCAGCGCCTGCTCTCTGTCTGAATAGGGGTTGATCCAGGGAAAGCCAACACTGCTGCCGCCGCTGTCCACTGCTTGTAAAACACAGCACACAGCGATCTGACACTTTAATGCTTTCATGATGGAACTTGTTTGTGAATTGACATGTGCCTGCAAGTCTCTCTGGCGAAAATGAGATAAGGGAGGATTTTTTGTGAACTTGTCCACCAGATGGACACTTAATATCGATGGAGCCTAGGACAGATAGGTAGAGTAACAGAGACTATTGTTAAAGGTGTGTGATCTATACTCACAGATATTGTTTGGGATTGTGGGGCTGTAGATCATCGGCACAGTCTGCGTACGTGACAGCATTGAGTTGTACACTAAATAAAGAAAAAAATCAAATCGGGGGGAGCATTCCCATGACAACACAACTTTATAGTTGCTATGGTGACGTTTTCCTTGTGTCTTGCTTGTATATTGGACAAGGCTTGCAAATAAAATAATAAATAAATGAAGATGTGATTCTGATGTCCTCATTTCTGGTTATTGAATGACTAATATAGAATGTGTATTTTCATGTCGTACATATTCTGCATTCATTCATTCTTTGTCAGTAAGTTCTACCACTGCTATTTTACACACCCTAATTTTCCCTTCACTTTTCATTCATACATTCTACATAACTGCCATATTGTTTATGTTCTAGTTTTCTTTGCGGTATCCTATTACTATTTGTTGCTACGATGACCCAATATCCCCACACAGGTCATTTATTCTAATGAATGAGAAGCTGGGAGTCAGTGGTAATTACAGCACAGCTATCAATCCCTTTAGCTGTAGAATATACTGTACATGTAGCTATCAGTAAAGGCAAGTGTACATACCTATGACTAAGGTAGCAGTGATGGCCAAAACTACAAATATAGCAAACACCAGGATGAGCTGGAAGTCCCGGAGCTGAAGAAGAGGCCCTTCGTCTACACGAACCAGACCCATCTCTCCTGGACACACACAACAAAGACTAGCTGATGTTTTTGCTGCCTGGCACAGGCAGATAATTACAGTTGTGTGTGAACCTCCGAGTCTGACCTGTGGACATTTGGCTGCCTGTCAGTATGGTCACCGTGACGATGTGCATCTGCTGGGTGAGATTGCTGAGTAGAATGATATTGGTGGGACGGGACAGAGCCTGAGCGCTGTCCTGTGAGGCGGAGACAGACAGCACCAGTGAGGAGCTCTCTTCTGAGTATCTGGGCTCAGACAGCACCACTTCCAGGCTGTCGCTGTGGAACTGAACCCAACGGGAAACATGGTGGTCAGACAGACAGCAGAGTGTAGCGCACAGGGCAGATGGTGTCCCTGGAACACAGCTGTGAACCAGTTCTCATATCTACATGTGCACAGTTATTAAGTGTTTTTTTTTTTTTTTGCCAATTTTGAGTCTCTGCAGACTACAGTGACTGGCTGCATATAGAAGCAGGCATCCCAACCACTTGTATTGCCCACACACTGAGCTTATTCATGCCAGAGCTGTAGATGCACATACATACAGTATATCATAGTGGGTCACAGAACGTGCTTTAAAGTCACATTGAAATGAAAAACAACTTTTGCATCTTTAGCTCATTCTATCATACTCTACACATATTTAACATATTTATGCCACAAAAATGACAAAAATCTATTTTCTTGTATTTTATATCAAAATCTCATTACTTTTACTTCCTGAACAACAGAAAATCTTTGTACCAGGAGGCATTCATAAAAATTCCAACCAATAAAACCATCACAGATTTTTTAACAATCCCACACCTCTGCCCTTTCCATCAAACTACCTTTCTCTCCCTAACTGATATCCCATTGGTTTACACTTTTGAATGATTTGTCCCTGTCTTATGTCCCACCCCAACATCCTGTTTCAACACGAAATACATCACATTAAGGAAGCAAGATGCTCTCAAAATGTGGTGTAATTGTGACTTTCAGTACTTGCTAAGACTTTGAATTGACTCAAAGCAACATGTACACCTCATTAAAGAGTTTTCAAAGTCTGTGTTAACAAATGTGTGTGTATGTGTTTGTGTGTGTGTGTGTGTGTGTGTGTGTGTGTGTGTGTGTGTGTGTGTGTACGTGTGTGCGTGACCCACCTTGAGGGATGAAAGCATGTCCTTGGTGCCCATCACAGTGAGCTCGGCCCTGGGCTGCGGGCCAGTCAGGGACAGGGCCGACACGGGGCAGTGGAACGC
>NC_136008.1:13415571-13445571 GCF_048128805.1 Centroberyx gerrardi
GAGATTGCCCTTTGCCAAGGACAGAGCCATTACAGGTCATTAGTAACCAGTGCACACTCAGCTGACCCGGACACTGATGAGCAGGGTCTGGCTAACCCCACATGTCTCCATGGCAACGACCTCCAGAAGAGCAGAGCCAGTGTCTGGGCCAGTCCTCAGGACCCCCTGGGAGTCCACGGTGACGAGCCCGTGTCCTTTCACACACTGACACAGAGCGTAGCGCACAGGGCAGATGGTGTCTCTGGAGCACAAGACAACAAAATAGTTATGACAAACTAACCCTTGATTCCCCAGTAAAATGGAATTTGCGTTGTGATACTTCTTTGATGCCCTTTAGGGAAACATTCTTTTCACTTAACCCCCCTTCCTCCACAGAGAGGTCAGAGGTCAGGGTCGGCTACAGAGCAGCACCCCCGGAGCTGGTAGTGATTCAGTGTCTTGCTCAAGGACACACGGAACATCCCCCTACTCATTACGCCCACTCTGGAGCCCACAAGCCATATACAAAGGCACATGTATATACACACAAACACATGCACACACACATATACTGTATATGTACTGTATATATATATAAACACATATCCATGCATGCACATATATGCACACATGAGAAAGACACTGACTTGTTGCTCTGTAAGGCATAGTGAGAGTAGGGTGACATGAGGATGGATCTGGAGGTCCCCACCGTCAGCTGCATCTCCTGGAACACCTGATGAAGACAGACAGGCAAGGTGTCACTTGTGAGGAACAGCAAATTCCCAGATGTTATGACTACAGAGTATTAGGATGCGGTCTGTCTTGTGTATCGAGACTTTTCGCCTCACTCTGTTGGACATAATTTTAGCGATGAGCAAGCTCAGGAGAATCAAGTGGAAATAAAGGTAAAAAAAAATAAAGAGCGTTTAAGATGAAATGCAGGTAGATGTAAGGATACATGGTTTTCAAGTGCAATTCTTTTAGGGCTCCATGAAATACCAAGCTACTTCACCCAAAAACAATGTAAGACAAGGTATGTATGTATTTCAAATGAGGGGGTTGATGGCTGTCGTCTTGGGATCCACTAAAATGCCAAACTGTGTGCGTTTACCACTATCTGTATCTCATCAGAAAGCTGCTGGGGGCTCTCTGCCGTGTGATTGGCAAGCTGAACTGTCACTCTCAGACTGGTCCTGCCCGCCGCCCAGGCCCTCACAAGCACTGAGAAGCTGTGAGCGGGAGACACCGTCACCCCAGCCTGCAACACACACATTCACAACATAGTCAAATCAAATATATACATTAAATACAATGCCACTGCAATAACTCCAAGTGCTGTTGAAGGATACGTGGTTGCTGATGCGTGGTACCTGTGTGTGTCTGGGCTGGATGTCCAGTACACCCAGTTTGCCCAGACTCCAGTGGAAGAGGAGGCCGGACTCCACGCTGCCCAGAGCCAGAGGGTTCTGACTGCTGTCGCTGCCCATTACATGCACCGGCATCTGCACACAGGCCAGAGAACATAGCATTTACATTACATTACATTTACATTTAAGGCATTTAGCTGACACTCTTATCCATAGTGACTAGTGCAACAGTACAGTAAGCTTCAATTCCTAGATCAGCGACATTACAAACAACTAATACTAAGGAATTGTCAGAGCAATAGTACCCTGACCATTTTTCTGACCTTAGAAATACACTGTAAGAGAGGAGTGCTAGGAAAAGAAATAAATGAAAGCTAAGAAGAGAAGTAAAGTGATTTTGATGGAGTTTTTTTGATGGAGATAGAGACTGTGTGACTATTTCCTACCTCAGTGCCAACAGACAGTCGAACCAGAGGAGCCTGGATCCGAATGGCAGTCAAGTTGAAGACCTCCACATCCACCTCATCCTGACAACACACAGAGACAGATTAGTGAACAGATGGATGAATGAATTTTGAATTATGAATGGGCTGGGGTCAATTCACTTTCAGATCAAGTTGTTGAAACTGTAATTCACTTTCGTGTTATAGAGCATTCTCAATTATTTCTTAATCATTTGGATATCACAACCTCCTCATGCCCAATGTTTTTTTCTGTTAATTAATTGAATAAAAAATTAATGAATGTACAACAAAGAGTTTCAGCAAAGCGATCTGACTGGTCAAAGACGCGTTTCGTTATCGTGCTGGTAAAGTTAATGATCCTAGGCAGACAGACTGAAAACTGAAAGGTGGATGTGTGTGTTTGTGTGTGTATCGAGTACCTGTGCGAAGGTGAGCAGGGCTCCAGTGTCCTCAATAACCGTCTGTAACGCCCCTCTGAGTTTGACCACCCCCACTGCTATGCCTCGCACCAATCCCGTGTCGGTCACCGTGGCGATGCGGGGGTCACTCACCGAGAAGCCCACGCTGGACTGGGGGTGAGGGCCCCCCTCCCATTTCACCTGGGGGTGACAAAGCAATGATAAACCTATGAGCTGGATTGTCTGTCTAAATTGTAATGAGTAAATATATCAAAAGCATAGATTATTTTTTCAGCACCACTACCTGCTGTATGCTGCCCAGGGCCAATGCCAGGCTGCGGGGCTGCAGGGTGAACATGGGGTAGACCTGCAGCTGTTTATGAGAGGAGGTGTGGACGCTCCCTCTGCTGTCCACTGCAGACAGATGGAGGCTCACCATTCCTACTGCATGGCTCAACACACGGTAACCTACAGACACTCTGTCCAGAGGTCCAGCTGGCCTGGAAATACAGCCAGTGTCTATTATCTACAGTGCCTATTATATATGCATAAGTACATGACCACTCAACTCAAGAACTCTTTAAGATGAAGACATCTACTAAAGACGTCAACTTCTAAGCTCACATTAGTGAATCATACACTCAAGAGAGGATGATGGAGACTGGCATTCCCTATTGTTAAGAGAAATGAATGAATGAATGATTGACAGTCTCCCCTCCCTCAACGACTTTGTGTTGCTGAAAATAAGCGTGCTCAGACAAACCTTCCTTGGTTATTTAAAGGTTAATAAAAGAAGATGCATCCCCCATGTCAATTACATATTTTCAGACAAAATGGAACAGAAAACAACCATTTACTTGCCAACCACCTCCCTTGTTAAATTTCAACAAATCTCTCGCTACTTAAGACTCAAACAAACACATAGGTACTCACTCAACAGTGACGATTTCTGAGGAGGGGATGAGCTTCAGGTGCATGAGAGGGAGGTAAGCCTGATTGAAGGGCTCCCTATTAGAGTTCAGAACCCGCACTCTGACCACAGTGCTGTGTCCTACCTCCACCTGACACATTTCATACAATAGCCTTTTCTGAGTCATGTCAAAACTTTCAACTCAACAAGAAAAAACTTTTCTAGTGAAAAAACAGCAAAAACAGAAGAGTTCTACCCAATCTCCCTCTCTTAATCTGAGAATAATATTTCAATCACATTCAAACTCTCAATTCTACGAGTTCTAGCAGCCCACTGAATCAGTCTTAAAAAGACAAATGGTAATCACTTACAATGTCCACAAAGTCAATCTGGAAACCGGAGATGTCGGATACAGAGAGGGAGGTCACTGCAGGTTGAGCGGAGACCACACACAGGTCATGGGCCAGGAGAAAGGACACGCCAGGCCTCAGTGGAGACACCTGTGAGACACCACACAAACATGTATACACACACAAATCTTACCAACAGGTGATTGAAAAATTGTACCTGGGAAAATTTCTCTTTAGCTTTCCCTCATTTTTGACATGGGGGATTGAACCCTCTCTAACTACTAGGCAACCCCCCTTTGTGCATGGTTTCTTTTCCTTATTCCTGTGTTTACCCAACCTTTATGACATTGCTGTCCTCCATGTATGTGATGTTAGCTAGCTCTTTGTCCTGCAGGTGCACTAGGAAGTGTCCTGAGCCATGGACTACAGTCAAACTCTCCTGCATAGAGAGAGAGAGAATGAAGGCAAGACAGACAGGGAAAGAAAGGTTATCGGTTAGAGAGGTTATACATCTTCACTGTCTAGGTAAAGTATGATAAGATATGGGTGTGAGCGTGTGTCACTCACGGTGACATCAGGGTGGTTGTAGAGGGTCAGGCTGCGTCTGCTCCACTGCATGTCCTCCACCAGTCTCAGTTGCATGGAGGCGGTCACTGGGCTCCACCAGTTCTGCAGTCACAAAGTTGATACTGAAAATGCATAAACACATGCACACAGACACACACAGACACACTTGCATGTGTGCAAACACTATCGCATGCACGTGTATGCACATGCACACGTACGCACATACTGTACATACACTCATATGCATGCACGCATACACCCCCACCCACGAACACACACACACACACACACACCTCTACAGGAGTGAGGGTCACTGTGATGGATGCTATTCCTGTATGGCCATGGGCATGGAACACCTGGCGACCTGGCAAAAACAATCAATCATGTCAGCATGTCACAGTTTGGAATTAATCATTCTTGTGTCTGTGAAAATTTCCTGCATTATTCTGACCGTATAGCTTGAATAGTCCGCTTGCTGTGAGTGTGTCTGCCAGCACCATGTGTGAAGGAACAGGCAGGGACAGCAGTGTGGAGTTGGAGGAGTCCCAGCGCACCGAACAGGAACTGAAGTTGTCAAACTGCACCCCCTGCTGGTCAAACACTGCCAACTGCAACTCTGCACCCCTACTGCATGACACTGGCAACTGGCAGGGAGGAGAGAGACAGCCAGGTGATGAGATGAGGGTGGATGTAGGGATACATGGTTTTCTTCTCTAATTCTTTTGGGGCTTCATGAAATACCAAGCTACTTTGCCAAAATCTGTTCAGATCATTAGGCAAGGCAGTGAGTGGAATGAGAGAGAGGGGAAGAGAGAGGGAGGGAGAAAGAGAGTGGCAAAAAGAGGTGTAAATACAGGCTGTTCTGACCACTCAGAGTGTTTGACCATGCTGCTCTGTGTTGGCTAATTGGAGCCTAACTCCTAATGGAGAGGAGAGATAATGTGTTAGGAGTGTTGACAATGGTTTACTTAGCTCAGAAAATGTAAATACATGATCACAGGCCAGATGCCACTCGGTTGGTTTAGTTAGCCAACGTGATACGGAGTATGTTTACACACAGCAACTGGATTATCTCCCCTACCTAACAGGAAAGTACTGCAGTCAGAAATTTGTGTTTGATTAAGTATACACATGCATAAGAACACTGTATTTCAACTGGCAGTTTACACGAAAAGCTGGTAGACATATTTGAGCAATAATTTGAAGTGCAGGGTGTACACAGACACAATGCATGCAAAAATATGAAAATGACATACAGTAGGAAGTTACAGATTGAATGCCTATGCAATAGGCAAGACCCTCACAAAAGTTTCATTGTTTGTTTATCTTAATTCATTCATTAAAGGAATGTACCCACTTATTCCTATTCCTATTCACACCTCAGGATATTTACCTGAGATTTATACAATATACATAAATTAATATTCATCAGGCACAGAAATCCTGAAATTGTCTTTTTGTTCATCCATATTATGAAATAAGTGACATCATGCAATGAATAAAATGTATGTATGAATGTAGAATTTGTTGATCAATATATCACTACCAAATCAATTGTGATGATACATTCCAATTATTGCAAAACCCACAACTATCAGTATTACCATTAATGACACTCCAGTGTGTTATGCTTTGTGCTTGAAATCTTTGAAATGTTTTTTGATTTACTGGCAGTAAATCAAAGGGAAAAATAATAATAATAAATAATAAAATATGCCCATAGAAAGCAACTTTCATGGTGGTTGCTTTCATAACTCACGTAGCTGTGATATTCTTCATGGAAATCCTACATCTTTAGGGATTCACATAGAGAATATTTTTAATTAACATTGAATTCCACAATTTCAAATTGGCTTGAATATCCAATTTGCATTAACTCAAGCCTATTCCTGTTGGAATCACCCAATCAACAGCATTCTCTCTTCTCATTAAAAATAAACAGTCTGTGTGAAGGAGATGCTGATTACTAATCAACAGGTTCACAAGTGCATGTGTATACATGCGTGTCTGTATGTGTGTGTGTTTTCCCTTGCTCTGCATCCTTTCTACTTTTTCGCTGTGTCTGGAAACTCCCCTCTGATACAGACACAGACACAGCGGTTGCCATGGGAACCAACGTCACTTTTAAGGCGAGTAACCAGAGAGAGATGGAAGGAGGTAGGGAGGCAGGGGGGCATGTCCAAGCACAGAGTTCAGATGAATATGAAATTAAATTAGAATTTAATCCTCTGTGTGTGTGTGTGTGTGTGTGTGTGTATGTGCGCATGGTGTGCATGCCTTGGTGTCTGTCTATGAGTGCATAAGTGTGATAAGCAGAGGAAGGTATAACACTAGCAGCAGGGAGGAAAGATAGAAAAGAGCAAAGGAAATTAAACCGAATGAAGAAACTCACCATGCTTGTGGGGTACTGGGACTGAGGGCAGGGTGTGGGCTGGATGGAGGAGGAGGAGGAAGGGGAGGAGGGGGAAAGGAGGGAGAGAGACAAAGTGGCAGGGGAGCTGCAGGCCACTTTCACCCTGCTCTCCTCCTTCGATGGCTGCTGGTTCAGCGGGCCTGGAGTATTACCACTGATGAACACCAGCCACTGGACAGACATGCACAGACAGACACACACACACACGCACAAAGATGCTATTATAATACGCCCACAGCACAAGCTTCAAGAGACGACAGCGCTATAGCACTATGATGCTAAAAATGTCTCGTTCGACTTGACCCAGATACCAGAGTCCCACCTGCTCGACCAGGGCCAGGCAGGTAACCCTGTAGGCATGCTGCTGGCCTTTCCTGGGCTCTGATTGGCCGACTGCCTCCACCTCCAGCCCTTCCTTTTCATCCTCCCTATCTATGATGATGTTGCTATAGAAACGGCCAGGGGCCAGGGGCCAGGGCTTGGGGCCTGCCTCAAAGACAATGAGGCGTGACGCTCTGACAGAGAGAACCACCTCGGACACCGAGGCCTGAGAGAGAAAGAAAGACACAGAGAGAGACAGAGATAGAGAGAAAAAGAGAGAGTGAATTGGGAATTAAAATTGCAAGCATATACAAGGCCCTGGCTGTGTGTGTGTGTAATATGTAGAACAGTCTCAGGTAGCCAATATATGTCAGTGGAAGTGGCAACGGTAGAGAAGTCCTGTCAGGGGAGGGAGCAGAGCACAACTCTCCTGTGGCATCATTAAAAACTCCATAGTCTCTCCCTTCATACCGCTTCAACCGAACGGCCTGAAAAATAGGTCAATTAACAACCTCTGCTCTCTTACTCTCTCTCTTTCACATACACACACACACACGTCCCCTGTACGCACCCTGAGGGGAGTGTGGGCGGCCAGTGTTGCCATGGAGCTAAGGTTGTACCGGTCCGCTTCTACGGTGATGGTGACGAGGGTATGTCCTGGACCCACTGCCTCCATCTGTAGACCTGCACAGTAACCAGGACCACGACCAACAGGGTCTATACACACAAACACACACACACACACACACACACACACACACACATATATACGTGACTTGACATGAACAAAGGCCCACTAATTACAGTCAAGAATGTTCTCTTGGGCATTTTGGCTTTTATACCATGGTTACCAAAGCACTGGTGATGTGCACTGTATGAAAACTATATTTTCAAAGCAGTGTTCTCATATATGAATAAAAAACAGGATAAAATAAGAAAATTCAGCTAGCCCTGGTTCCCACAAGAGTTAGCATAGCACCCAATACAGCTGCGAACCCAATATACAGTATGTGAATTATCAGCGCAGTTGAGGATCACATTGCCTGGCTAAAACTTTATGTATAAATTCACTTTACTGTATAAATTAATGTTTAAAAGGGCTGCTGTACCTTCTGGCCACGTTAGATTATAATGGACAGGAAGTTGCGAGAGTGCACACTTAACTAAAGCTTGAATGGATCAGCTACACATTTAAGAGCATGCAATCTCATCAATTATATCTACACACACACACACACACACACACACTGACAGAAAATCACAGTTGGGGTGGTCCATTGATCGTTTTATCTAGTATTGCTAATGGAACTTTCAAATTACTTCCATGTGTTCGGTCAGTGTGTGTGGGTGCATGTATGTTAGTGTGTGTGTGATCCCATTAATCCAATCAACTCTCTAATGGACTTGATTGATGAGAAGACGAGATGAGTTAATTGATTCCCTCCTACAGAAAAGGCCAAAAACATATTGCCATAAACTCTTAAGCCTGTTAATGAATGCATGCTTATGTGACTTTGTGGGCGGGCGTGCATGTTCATAAAATTAAAGTATGGTTGTTGGTATCTAGGAAGTGGGGTGTTAGAGCTCCATTAGTGGAGGACGGTGAAGGTGAAGATTTTTGCTTTCGCAGCAAACTTGGAGTCCAAAAAGCCAAGCCGGGCAGAGGTGAAGACCACGCACATCACTAATGTAAGATGCTGAATTGCTGAGGAGCCGAAAAGTGTTGTGGCTAGTGGAGTGCCACACTGGAGACACTGGGCAGACTCTGACTTAGCCCAGAGGAGTAGACTGCGGTGGTATCATCATCTCTGGATACTGAATTCCACTCATCCTCTCTCTTTCCTTCTCCATAAATGTAAACTCATATCAACCCAAAATATAGTTTCAGCTGATGCTGAAATGTAATTAGGCTTCAGCATGGTCTGCATAGGGGTGAGATATTGTCTCTTAAACCTTTCCTCACTTTTTACTTTTCATAATTTAAATATCAGGTTTCAATTGGGTTTACTATGTGATTATGAGGAGATTGCAGCACCTTGGACTGGGGTGAAGATGCCTGGAGGCTTTGTGGTAACATGGAACTTCATCAAGGAGCAGTCGGTGACCTCCAGCAGGTTGTTCAGCAAGGGAGAGCTATGAGAGGCAGTGCCCAGGGAAGAGGCCTGACCCTGGGTGTGGGGAGGAGGAGTGGAGGGCCCCTGGAACTGGGTGTCCATAGGAGAAGCCTGGTCTGGTTCCTCTCTCTCCCCCCACACAGCCACAGGCAGCATGATGGTCTCCCCCACCCTGCAGTCTCCTCTCTGGGGCAGGAGCTCCACACGAGCCGGCCTCAAAACATACACCTGGACGGAGACGAGAGGGAGGGATAATGAGATAATGAGAGAGGGAGGAAGACTAAGACGAAAGAGATAGATAACAGTGTGAAAGAGGGAAAATGACCCTGCCATTCGTTTCTGCCTGTGTCAGTGTGTGTGTGTGTGTGTGTGTGCTCACCTGTCCTGTGGCTGTGTGTCGAGGGTTAAGTGTGTCTGCTGCATGGATCCCAGTCTGGCCCGGCTTCTTTCCTGCTACCACATCTCCTTTCACCGTCACCACGGCAACATCACTGTCACTCTCTGACCAGCTCACAGTGCCACTCCCCCCTTCTACCTGTTCAGTCACATAGGCACACATACACACACACACACACACATTCAGACACATGTAAACACACACACATAAGCACACAGCAAACACAATCTTGCTGAATTCAGTGCTGCTTCTAATCCCTCTGATTATACAAACACACACACACTCACATGCACACACACACCTGCATGTGGTGCTGGTAGGGCTGTCCCTCTGGTTGCCAGGGAAACACCAGGACAGACGGCATCAGAATGAGGGGTTCATAGATCTCTACTTCCTGGTGAACTATGATTGGTGGGGTCAGTGGAAGGACTTGACTGTCCTGAAAAGGGAGCGAGAGTAAGCATAGTGTGTGTGTGTGTGTGTGTGTGTGTGTGTGCGAGTGTGTGTGCACGTGCATGTGTGCATGCTACACCTCTGTGACTATGCTGAAGAGCGAGGCTTTTATAACAGTGTGTCCAGTGCCACATGTCTCCACCACGTAATAGGTGTTGTTAGTGGAAGATTTCAGCACAGAAAACAGCGAGTCACTCATCTCCACTGTCAACACCAAATTCTGCAAGAGAGAAAGAGGCGGAGTGAGAGGTTACAGATAAGAGATGCGGTCGTCATGGAAACAGTCTCCCGGTGACAGCAGCTGGTGACATTTAGGCTGGTTGTTATGACGACATTACGTTTGACAGGTGTACCACATGTCCCTCCTGATCATGGACATGCACACTGAGGTGGTAATGGCGTCCGACCTCCAGCACCCATCTGTTTGCCTCCTCCTCCACCGACAGGGCTGGACACACACACACACACACACACAAACAGACACACACACACATATTAGTCATCTTGTCCATTACAGTGTGTACAGGAATGTGGTGTCAGGTCCCCGTTCCATGCTTACTGAGGTAGCTGGGGTCCACCACATAGACTGAGCAGCGGGGCACATGGGGTTCAGCTGAGTGGACTAGGCCTGCAGAGAGAGGTGTGTTCAGGAAAACCTCAGGAAACTTGTGTGTGTGTGTGCATGTATGTAATCTATGGTTGTTTTTTTTTTATATATTGTACGGTCGAAATAGCCTCAGGAGCATAGAAAATCCAGAAAAGAGGTCTCTTGTGAGGTTAATTTTAGTGTTAAGGGTCAGGATTAGGGTTATTGTTAGAATTAGAGTCAGTTTAATACGGTTGGGGTAAAGGTTAGGCACTCATGGGTTAAGGTTGGGGGTTAAGGAACGTAAGTCAAGAGAATGCCTACACAAGTACAAGACAAGGATGAGTGTTTTAATGAGTGAGAATAAGGATACCGGGATGTGAGAGGGTTAGCGTAGCGCGTCCCATCCGGACAGCCGTCACAGTGGCTGTGTCCTGGTCCATAGTGATGACATCACCACCATCGTCTGAGCCTTGCTCTACGGACAACTGGTAACCCCTCACACCAAGAGTCACATCTGGAGAGAGAGAGAAGAGGAGAGGAGAGGAGAAGAGAGGAGAGAAGAGAAGAGAAGAGAAGAGAAGAGAAGAGAAGAGAAGAGAAGAGAAGAGAAGAGAAGAGGGTGTCCTCTTCATACTAAGTATAGGATGAAGAAAGTTTGCCCCATTATGATGCCGAGGGCTTACAAAGACCTTTGATATACCACCACTATAGGAGAAACTGCTGCGTAGGCCTACTGTATCTCACCTATGTTTTTGTGGTGCACGCTCTTCCAGACACGGAAGGGGAGGGTGGAGCCTAGCAGCAGGTAGATATCCTGGGAGGGGCTAAGGTAGAGCCTGTCAGTCACAAACAGGCTGACAGTCGCTGGTTTCACCCACTAGGGATCAGAGAGACAGACATAACAAACACACACAAATCAGTAGCTCGTGAAAACACGGTTATATTGCACACACACATTCACAGAATAGTAGGAGTTGCAAATGAAGCCTATCCAATTATCACTGTTGAAATAGTGTGAAAACCTTGTCCTACAAAGGGTTTTCCTTTTCTTGCTTAAAGGATAAGGCTGGTGTTTTTTAATGCATTGCTTACCGTCAACAAATCCTATGAAAATAACAAAATCAACAATGCGTTTGCTCTACTCCCGTTACTTTCTGACTTCCCACGTACCGTTTTTAGCCGTCAACCCGGAAGTCATTGGCTCCGATTGTAAGCTAAAAACCTTGAAATACAGCTCACAAAGACATAGTTTCAATTTTAAAAATCACTAACTGTTACCACGAAAAGTCAGGCTGTTGTAGTTATTACCAAATCAAATTCTTCATTACACCGGGGACTATTTTCGGTGCTACAGAACTACTTTCCTGAGATCGCAAACGTGTTTACAGCCGGCTTATTAAGTTGTTTGAGGAAAAAGTCAGCTGGCCCAGTGCATCGTGATGATGAAATATGCTGCCCAGAGCAGCAGCATGGCTCTTTGACGTGTTTTTAATAGTTTTTTTAATACAATGGAGTTCTATGGCTGCTGGGACATGGCTTCATTGGGCACCGGCTACATGGACGAGACTTGTTGGCAAAACAAAATCATTGCTGATTTTGTTATTTTCATAGGATTTGTTGACGGTGAGCAATGCATTAAAAAACACCAGCCTTATCCTTTAATTGAAACTGCACATGGTCTTCAGTGTGTTGAATAAGATTCATGATCCCAGAACCCTTGAATCGCATTAAAACACATTATATGAATTTCAACCATGGACATTAATTGAAGAATAATTAATTAAAAGTGTACTGCTTTGAAGATAAGAGGTTTTCACATCTGACAGCAGCGTTGAGTGCGGGTACACTGCTCCATCAGTCCGTACCTTGTACTCAGGGTCTGAGGGCCAGACCCTGACCCGGGCCACTCCACTGCTCAGCCCCTCCAGCAGCACCCTGTCCCCCCTCTGGCCTGCTTCCTCCAGGGCCAGGATGTGACGTGGGGGGGAATACCCGGTCTCCGAGAAACGCACAAATCTACAGGCCAGGGCCATGTGGTGATGAATGAATAAAGTTACGATGAACATAAAGTTACAGAGTGCTTTTATGTAAAGGCAGGTAATAGGGGGAGATCCATATCAGATTGCTTATTGAGAATGTTCCCCTCCCTTGCTCTCTAGTCCAGGTCTAGCTCATCCTATCCATCCCTCTCTTACCGTATGACCTCAGCTGTGTCTGAATCCTTTGCTATCCTCCACTCAAACTGCAAACCCGACAAACTACTGAATGTGTTTCCTGAGCGAGAGAGAGAGAGAGAGAGAGAGAGAGAGAGGGAGAGACAGAGAGAGAGGAGAGAGAGAGAGAGAGAGAGAGAGAGAGAGACACAGAGAGAGAGAGGCTCCAGACTCGTTGAAAAAAATTAAATTGTGGTATGGGACAAATGTCGAGATAAGGACAGGCATTACCTTGGCCTTAAAATTATACACAATCATGAAAATGCACATAGCCTTAGAGAGATGATGAAAGCCCCAGTGGGGCAGCAGAGCCTGCCAGTAAATAACGCAGATAACAAGCTCATCACATCTGGGTATCTGGTGTGCCCAAGGCAGAACATTGCCTCAGGCTAGCTGGCTTTCACACCTCTTTCACTCTGCTTTATTTTCACTCTGGGCTAAACACACAACAGGCTGGATTTATACATCTCTTTTATGAAAGAAGAAAAAATCAATTTCTTCTGCAAAAGAATGAAGCTATGAATGTAGTGACTGCCTTCATGCTCATGTAAATTAACCCATACTTGATAATCCCCTAAAAGATTAGAATGTGGTCACATTTGACCCAATCATTGGTGTGAATGAAAGAGCCTTGACCCAACTATAACCAACCAATAAGCAGACCTCAATGAGTGGAAAGGTACCTTCTGAGTCCAGGGCTGTGATGGACAGCTCCAGGGGCGGGTCATCAGTGAACACATGACGAGTCGTCGTGAGGATCTGAATCTGCTGAATCTGACTGACTATGACTTCGCACCACAAGGTGTGGCTGGTAACTGAGAAATAATGACATAGATGCTTAGTTTGGCACATTCTGATTATCCATGTAAACACAGTTTGAGTGTGTGGCTGGTTGTTTTACAGAGTATCCTGTATCAGTGACTTCCTTACTAGCCTGACATTAAATGCAGGCTAGTGAATTGGTAATAGTGTCAGGCTAATGGCCAAAATCCTTCCGTTTCATCCTTAGTTAGGTGAGACTGGGGCTAATGTCTTCCTCTGTCTGTCTCTTCCTACACTCTACCAAAAATTTGTTGGACAAAGCCAAAATAATCTCATCTATTTACAAAGACAAAGGGACAGTAATTGGTCTGAGTGCATAAACACAAGGAAAAGAAAGAGACACAGCTGTGAGCGTCTCGGCAAATAATAATAGTTCACTGCTACAATCTAATAACTAATGTTATTGCTGACACACACTTAGCAAGCAAGATTATATCCTCAACAAAGGATTAAGCCCACTTAGAATGAAGAAGTCAAATAAACAATATGCAAAATCTAAACAAAACAATCTTATGTTGTAAAATGACAAAACACTTCCACAAACAACTTGAATTGTAGAGAAATGTGAAATGGGACAAACAATCTTCCAATACAAGTGCACTGAAAGGTTACTGCCACAGGCATTTCAGACATTTTCAGTTCAACAAGGACCTAATGAAAATATTACTGTCGCTTAGCCACATCAGAGCAAGCATTTCCTCTGTGTTTTGTGCATTTGCATATTTAAGTTTGTCACCATTGTCTTTTATGTGATTATTTTGGCTGTATTTTAATATGCTTTCGATTTTTTACTTCATCTGAAAGTTAATTCCCTGCACCTGCACTAACGCTGTGCAATTGCATTCCTCTGTATTCACTACTGCACACACACACACACACTTTACATTGAGCTTGTACTCTTACTTAATTTCAATTTGAGCTGCAGCGTGAATTCTGGCCCTTTATAAGCCCATATCTAAACCATTCTCCCACACTTTCCCTGCGTCCCTCACCAGAGTCCTGTGCTCGTATGATGCTGGTGGTCCTGCTGGTGTCCAGAGCAGAGGACGCTGACAGAGCAGATACTAAGACCTGCTGGCTGCAGGTGGAGGACTGAAGCACAGACAGAGGCTGGACTCTGACTGCCTCAGGTCTAGAGGACTGCCTGAAAACACATTCACATCAACAAACACAGGCACAGACAATCACTCACACACACACACACACACAGACAAACAAACACAGACACAGAGACACACACACCAGACCCCATTACCATGAGACTATGCTCTCTGTAAAAAGTTTAAATATAAACAGCCTGGAAATGTAAACAGCCATGACTAACATTGTCTGAGCTGCCACTCACCATTCATAACAGCCCTTTTCTGCTGCAATTGTGAAATTTATGTTGACACGATTTGAGCGGGGCAAAAGTAATTTAGGAGAATTCAGCCTACTTGACTGACTCAAATAACTAAAGAACAGGGTGAAAAAAATAAACTTACACCATGTTTTCGGGTTAAATATGGTATACTTCGCCATATTGTGTAGCAACACGTGAATAACCTTAACGCTACTTAGCGTTAGCTAATGCAATTTTGCAGCACCATATTCTTCCTTTGAGTCCTGGTAGTGTTCCTGGCCAAGTCAAAAAGTTAGACTAGGTAACCTAGCTCAAAAACCCATCATTAAAAACTATTTTTTACCTTTAGTAAACAAAAAAATAGGCAACCCATTCGAAAATTATTCAAAAATTATGAACAACTGACTCGCAAATCATTGTTGTTTTTTCAAACTGTTGTCAAGTCGCTGACCGTGGTGCTGTCACCAAATACCGCGAGGGAATGAGCAAGTGGAATTCAGTGACGCAAACCTGGGAAATCTGGTCCAGCTTGTTAATAGCATACATTGTTATTTAGTTAAAAATAGCAAAAACCAGACTCAGTGTGCTGTGATGGCCAATTGGAGGGAGTGTTTTGACAAAACAAGTAAAATGCACCCCATGTTTAACAGGGGTAAAATAAAAAAGTTCCCTATTTACATGTGGCGAGAAGAGTCAGTGTGCAGATTGATTGTTTGTTGATTGTTGTCATACAATAAGGGAAGTGGGTAACAATACTGAAGAATAACACTGTAGATACCTAATCTGTTCTAAATGGACTGTTATTGTTTTTGTTCTGCAATGAATAATTCATTTGGGCCTTTTGTTTTGGCAATATATGGAAGCCCCGTGTCAGGGCAATAAAGCACCCATTGAATTGAATTAGCCTAGCAAAAAATAAATAAAAAATAAAATAAAATAAATAAATAAAATGAATGAATGATGAGACTCTTACAGTGGGAGGGAGGGAGACAGCGAGACAGATAGAGAGAACAGGGATACTGTAATGTTATAGATATATACTTTATTAATTCTCTCTGATAAAATAAAATTACAAAATAATTTCAACCTCAAACGGCACTTTCC
Source organism: Centroberyx gerrardi (assembly GCF_048128805.1). Classification (NCBI taxonomy): domain Eukaryota; kingdom Metazoa; phylum Chordata; class Actinopteri; order Beryciformes; family Berycidae; genus Centroberyx; species Centroberyx gerrardi. The sequence goes on from NC_136008.1 coordinate 13,431,375, forward strand.
TTGTTCATAATTATTCAACTTATTGGTAATACATATATCATAATTGTCATGACGAATGAGAAGAATACTATAGTTTAATAATAGTAGATATCAGCTATAACTGCGTTTAATCATAATGGTAGAAAAGACTAAGCAATACAAAGCTAGATTTCGTTAACAGCATACTGTACAATATTCCAAGCGTTATGTAATTCAGTATTCCGGCCACAGCATGTCGCTATAAGACAGTTTTCAAAATTGTCTCCAATGAAAGAGTCTGGAGAATTGGTAGGCTTGTCTCTTTTCCCGTCACACCATTATAATTCCTCTTAGATATATGTAAGTCTCTCTTTCTATGTTTTATTTATTTCATGAACAGCTGTTCCTTCATGGCCATTTATCCTTTATAAGGTTTACTTGTGTTCCTTTCAGTTCATTCGCAGTCCACCTGGATCTCAGTTAAAGCAGTGAAGAGCAGTCCATGTACAGCACTGTAACAAGTCCATGCCCAGATTTTCACAGTTATTCCCTCAGAAATATTGTCAAGAAATCTGCAACGCCTCTTGCTATCTTTTGTCCCCTGTGACAGCAGCGTTCCCTGCCTCTTATTGAAGTCCATTTAAGAGAGAGCACTTTGGTTGTCAAGGTGTGTGTGTGTGTGTGTGTATGTGTGTGTGTGTGTGTGAGTGTGTGTTCCTGTGCCTGCATGGCAGTTTATGTGATTGAGCAAGCAAGAGTGTTTGAGTGTATTTCTCTATACAGAATACATTCATGATAACAGTGAGTTGTTTTGGGACCGTAAGCTTGAAGAAGTATGGCAGTAAGGTCTTCTTCCCTTTATGAAGGGTCGTAAATATTTGTTTTGTACACTGTGAAAAAATATTAATCGCTTCAACTTATAATCACAAGTAAATCAGTGTTGGAAATTTTAAAAGTTGAGTCAATAAAAATTCTATCAATTTACTATGGCGTGTAGTAATGTACTAGGTCAACATTTCATTGTTTATCAGTATAAACATTTTGTTCAGAGAATGAATGCAAAACAATAGTTACGATAGTATCTCAGTCAAACTGACTCCATAGCCACAACCAAGTAAAAACAATGGAACATATCATTTATTGTTGATAAAGTGGATAAAGTTTTAAATGTTTGCAGTAGACCTGTAGGTAGATACACTTGGCTTGTTAGTTTTTTAATAAAACAATGAGAAGTCTCACAGACTGTGGAGCATCAAGTCTGTGCAGAGCTCTAACTTAGTGACTAGTGTTATTATATTAACATTAACCAACCAGCTGAAAATGCCAATTTCAATGGTTATTCTTGGTTATTCAAATTAATTAATAACACACTCAAGAGACATTTATTCATTGTCCGTCTTCTGAGTTTGCCAGAAGAATGGTTCATAGAAATTAAATTGACTGTTGGGATGTGGCAGTAACTGTTCTGAAGGCTCAATTTAGTATGACAAATGTGCAAGTACACGGTTCAACTTATTCTGTAATTCAATCACCGGAGTAAAATCCTGTTTTAGTCGCGTAAAGTGATTTTGTTATCATCTGCTAGCATCTTCCCATCACAAACAGATGTTATGACGAGTCAAGTCCCTCAATATGAAATCAAGTTATTTCAACTTGATGTGTAATTTGTGTAGTTCAGTGAGCGGTTGAGTTTTATTTCAACTGAGTAATTAAAATGTCACAGCTATTGATTGCAAGTTTAAACTACTACATTAGCAAAGAACCACAACAGGTAAAGTGGTTTGGATGAAAATTTTTTACAGTGTGTCTAAATTGCTCGGCAGTGCTCTGTTGAAACTGACAGTGCATTGTGTGCTTGGCAGTATAGGCTATATTATTTTCTCGTGGGCTAGTGCAGTGATTTCTTTGTGTGGGTGTAAATAGGGCCTACTTTGTGAAAGCCTGTGTATTCATGTGTGTGTGTTGTGTTCATTTATATTGCGTGAATGCTGAGTTGATCTCATTTGTGTGTGTGTGTGTGCGTGTTTGCATGTGTGAGTGTGTGCGGTGCATGCCACTAGTTTGTATCGTGGTCGTATTGATCGAACCTTCTGTTAAAGGGATGCTCGTTAACACACAATTAGCATTCAGATAGAAAATACATCATAAGGATAAAAAGTCATGGTCATTAATTCCTGATGAAGGGAGAGAGAGAGAGAGAGAGAGAAAGAGAGAAAGAAAGAGAGAGAGAGAGGTAGAGAGAACGAAGCAGAGAAAGAGAGAGAAACAGTAAAAGAGGCCTTTTTCAGTAATTAGAGTAGATTCCATTTAGGAGCTCTGAGTCCATATAATTATTCCTCGTTATCTCTCCTCTCTTCTTCCCCTCCTCACCTTTTCTACCTCAGTTTCTCCTCCTCTTTCTTCCTCCCCCTCACACATTTTAATGTCCATCCTATCTTCGTTTCCCTTCCCCTATACTTGCTTTCCTTGATGTTTTCCCTCCTTCTCTTATCTCCCAAGTCCTTAACATGTTTGTCTCACCATTTTCACTCGCCCTCCATCTTAACCCTCCCACTTTATTTCTCCTCATCTTCCCATCCTCACCCCTCCATCATGGAGGGCTAATTTTAGAGGATCTCCTCAACTTCCTCCCTCATTCCTCTCCTTTAGTCTTCTGTTGGAGATCGTAGCGTTATAGGACTGGCAGAACCCCCTCCTCCCTCCCTCCGTTTCCTTTCCATCTCTGTCCTCATCTGGTCCTCGCTGCTGTCTTCAGCAGCTGGAGGTGCAGGTGTTGGGGCTGGGACTGGCCTCCAGGCTCCCCTCTGGGCTCAGCGGCTGGGCCGTCAGTGGGGACTCCAGGGCCAAGGCGGGCACCTGGGCCGGGTGCGGGGCCGGAGCGGCGACCTGGACGGGACACACCGAGGCTGGAGCTGCGGTTGAGGGGGGCACCGGAGACAGGGGGACCACAGCACTTCCTCCTCCCCCTCCTCCTCCCCTGCTGTCCCGCACGTCCCTCTCTCGGAGCAGGTGGACCAGGGCGGCGTGCTGGGCGCTCAGGGTAGCCGAGAGGTGGGCGGGCAGGGCGGTGAAGCCGGCGGTGAGCTGCTCCACCCTCTGCTCCAGGGAAAGCATCTGGCGCTCCAGGTCCTCACTGCGGTCATTGAGCTCCGACATCAGCTCATACATCACACTCTGCATCTGGGGGGCGAGAGGAGAGGAGAAGAGAGAGGAGGAGAGGAGAGGAGAGTAGAGGAGAGGAGAGCAGAGGAGAGGAGAGGAGAGGAGAGGAGAGGAGAGGAGAGGAGAGCAGAGGAGAGCAGAGGAGGGCAGAGGACAGGACAGTGAGGGGTTAGTCAACTCACACAGTGTACTTTGAAGTAGGAAGACACATAGATTGGAAATTCATTCATTTAAAGAAAATTCTTTTGGATGGAATAAGGACAGATCGTAGTAGGGGTTAGAAAACTAAGTGCGAGTGGAAAGAGGGCAAGCATGAGGCTGGTGAGGGATGAGTAAGGCATTGAGCAAAAGGAAAAAATGTACAAGAGGGAGTAGAGACTGGAGTGAAGAAGAGGCTGGAGGGAACTCTCTACGTGGGCGTTATAACATTGTGAGGAAAGACAGAATAAGTGGAAGGAGAAAGAGAGAATGAAAGGAAGGCTACACAGTGTCTCTGCCTTGCACATCATGGCCTCTGTAACCATGGTAAACTCACAAGTGGCCAATTGAGATGGAATTATTGAGATTGCATAATTGCTAAATATTTGGTCCAAAAGGCAATGCTCCATAGAAAGAGGCATACACACACCCTCGCTCTATCTTTCTCTCTTTTTCTCCCTCTTATTCTAGTCTCTATCTCACTCCCTTTCTCTCTCTCTCTCTCTCTTTCTCTGTCACAACCACACTCACACACACTCACACATACACACACACACACACACACACACACACGTGTATGCTCACATTCTCACTCAGACACCCACACAGGAACAGAAAAACATGAGCACTCCCCTCCCTCCTCTCATTTCCTCCTCGCTCTCTCACTCAGTCATCCCTGTTTTAACACTTGTTCTGGTTGCTAGGAGACGCAAAGCCACAGAAACAGGCAGGTCAGCATGGAAACAGCGGAATGCTGAGATATATTTGGGAGGGCAAAGGTACGTGTGTTTGTCCATGCGAATCATGAGTTACTAAACTGTATGTTGTGGTTATGTCAGTGAAGTGTATATTACTACTATATGTGTATATATATATATATACAGAGAGAGAGAGAGAGAGAGAGAGAGAGAGGGAGTCTATTATAAATAGAAAGCACTGTGATGGTGTGTATCAATTGTGTGTGTGTGTGCATGTCTCACCTTCGAGAGGTCCACTAGTGTGTTGGCCTGATCACTGAGCTTCCTCTGCTCCATTTTCACACTACGTAGTCTGCAAACAGACACACACACACACACACACACAAATACACAGAGTACAGAGTTGAAGCCCAGTAAATACACAGTAGTCGGTCCAGAGAGCTAATCCCTGCGGGTCCAGACAGCAGCATTGTGGAGCGGTCACCTTGCCTGGTTCAGCTTCATCTCTACCTGCAGTGTGTCTCTGGATTTGACTGTACAAAGCCATCAGGCACATAAGCTGCTCTGAAACACAGCAGGTTTGTAATGTAGATGGAGACATGCATAACTGCTACACGAAAATAAGATTGAGAACATGGCTCTGGTGTAACTGAATAGGGTAGTCTAAAATAATAAGGCCTAAAGGAAACAAAGCAATAAAATAAAAAAATAAAAAAATAATAATAATAACAATTATTATTAATAATATTGTTATTAATAATTTATTCGATTATTTATTAGTTGATAGAAAATCATTGTTACAGGTTAAAAAGCATGAAACAGACGCACTGCACACTGGGTTTCTAGCTACAGTTAATTTGCAGTCCTTGTCCCTGGTTAGGCTTTGGATCTCTCCCAAAATACAATACAGAAGCCAGTGAACCAAGGGTCTGATCTGTCTTATCAAGAAACAAACCCTGGAGCTTCCCCTGTTATAATGAAGTGCAGACTAATTTTGTGGGGCTGTAGCTCCAAATGAAGTTGGTTTCATTGTTAAGCTAACAGGTATGAACCAGAAAATGTGCCCACATCCCTGTAAAATTTCCCTGTGCACGCCGTTACTGTGTTCACAGAGTCAGCCTCTCATCCACAGTCCGTGCTCCAGGATTTGCCTTTCTATGTCCCAATCAAGAGAGTCTTGGCTCTCTTGATTTTGGCTTTTGCAGTTGTTAATGTTCACAAGTCTTGACTGAACTGTTCAAGATCAAAGGAATGGGGAATATTTAATGGTCGATTTTCTCTTTGATTGTGATGCTAAACAGAGGATAGTTTAGACACTGGAGACAAAAATCAGTTAGCGAAACAGCCCAAAACAAAACAGCCCAAAACAAAACCAATCACACTGACTCCGCTCAAGTATAGCTAAACAGTAATATTGATAGTGGGTGGGATGAATCTATGCCTCCATGTGGGCATAAATATTTTCTTATACTCTATTCTAATGTATAATGCAATTCTGCTGAATATATCTATATCAGTATCAGTACAGATGACATGATTATCAGATAACAGCATGTCTTTCATGGAACACAATGCACTGGCTATCTGGTCACACAACTGTATTTGCTGGCCTAGAACGAACCTTAGTTTAGTGGATGATGATTCACTGTGTGTGAGTGTGTGTGTGTGTGTGTGTGTGTGTGTGTGAGAGAGAGAGTGTGAGAGAGAGTGTGTGTACTGATTCATACACTTTATCTGATTATCAGCGTTGATTCAACCTGTGGGTGGATAGAAAGTACAGCTGATTTCAAAGGCTGCATCAGCTCAGTAGCACTAGTGTGTGTGTGTGTGTGTGTGTGTGTGTGTGTGTGTGTGTGTGTGTGTGCGTGTAAGGTGTGGCCTTACTGATGTATAGCCTGGAGGAACTTCCTCTGGTGTTTGCGGACTCTGGAATGGTCGATCTTCTTCATCAGCTTGGTGTGTTTGTAGATGAGCCAGGTCTCCCTCAGCACGTTAGCCGCCGCATTCTTTATCTGCTCCCAGACAAGACACACACATGTGCACGCACACACGAATAGCGTTAGCAACAGGTAGCCCTTGGCAACCGAGGCAGGCAACAGGTCTACCCAGCCCTGCTCTCTCTATCTCTCTCTTTCTTTGTGCATCTCTCACTCCTTTTCTCCCGCGTTCTCCATTGTCTCCCTGCAAAGAAAAACCTAAACCATTTTTCTCTTCTTAGAGGAGCAAGGCTGCCCTCATTCTCTCTCCGTCTTCCTCTACACACACCGACTCGCTTGCCAATGCTTTTCATGCGCGCATAAACAGCTCTCTCCTTAGGGAGATTTGGCAATGAGAACCAACAGGAGTCTCTCTCTCTCTCTCTCTCTCTCTCTCTCTCTCTCTTCTCTCATCTCTCTGTCTATATGCCATGTGATATCTTAGGCTACCTCAAATAGGCTGCATTGTCTTGGCTGATTGGAAGCTATTCAGCACAGGACCAGCACAGTTCATTAGAACCAGTGATGTTCCATTTAATTAAGACAACAACTGAAAGAAACAACAGCAACATGAATTACTGCTCTAACAAACTATCAAAGACAATCCTTAGCCTTGTGTAATGATGTTCACTTATGGGAAGCCTGAGACTCATTAGAGTATCAGGCAAGGTTATTCCTCTTCATTTTACTGGCCAGTCACGGCTATGGGCTTCAGTTGCCTTTAGTTGGTGTCATCTAGATGTGAGATTGCCATGATTGAACAAAACAAGCCAGTCACAGTGTCAGGTGACTCCTCACAGTGTGGGCTACAGAGGTTACAGACTAACTTCTGTGGACTAACTTTTGTTCTATATCCATATCCGTTCCTGTATGTTTCATGTACTGTATTTCTATAGGTTGCTATACAATTACAACACAGGGGTCTGACACCCAGCAAAAAAGCGAGGGAGGATACGATAGAGAAGGAAAAAGGGAGAGAGAATCTGTAAGGACATAAATTGAATGAGAGACTTCAAAGAGAAGCTGAGCAGTGAACAAAGAACAATTATACCCCCGTCTGAGGAGCACAAAAGACCCCGGCAGCTTGGCTAATCAGCACCCATCCACCGCAGTCAAGGACTGTTCACACACATACACGCCTACATACACACACATACACACTATTGGCTACAGATGAAGAGAGTAGCAGGCCCTGGGCCGTGCAGATGTGTTTTCAATGACACAGTCACACACAGGAAGTCAAATCAAGAAGAGCTAACCCAACATACTATAGAAAATATATAAGGCCCATCCCGGAGTTGAGTCATACAGATAACTTGCAAAGCTACATCTTAATGCCTGTTAGCAATACAAAGTTATACATTCTTAACATTTTATGGTTTGTTGATAGCAGAGATATTCAAATATGTAAACTCATGGCTAACATTATAACAAAATAGAAAATGTATATTTAGGTTTGGTTCTCTAACAATAAACAAATCGTGGTTTAGATAGAAATCTGGCTCAAAATAAATTGATAAGGGTTATATTAAAGGTCCATCCACATACGCATCTTGATCCTGCACATTTTAAAAAGCTTAACTGGTTGACGGTGGGGAAAAGAACCATTTATATTAGGATGCTACTCACTTACAAAATTGTTAAAAATATGGTACCAAAGTACTTAATTATTTCTCACTACTAAGAGACAATCATAGCTACTTTACAAGAGGTAGCTCGACAGACTTCATACATTGTCGATTCAATAGCCTAATGGGCAAAAACACATTTCTCTACAGTGCAGCAGTACAGTGGAATAATCTGCCCACAAATCTGAAATTGAGTGTTTCACAGAGCACGTTTAAAGTGGCCTTAAAGAAATGGTTACAAAATACCATGTAGCATATTCAATTTTAATTCTAACTTTTTATGACCAAGAAAACATGAGTATGTTGACATAGCTACCCCGCCGCCTGCTATTTATATGTTGATTGTATTGTCTTCGCTTGCTGTCTTGTTGTTTTGCTTTTATCTTGTGTTGTGTTAAGTGTTATACTGGAGGACCGCAATGGAAATAAGCCTTCGGGCTTTATTGTGTTTTCATCCTCTGTGATTTTTAATGTATGTAATGACTGCAATGCAGTGTTAGCCTATATGTGTTTTTTTTTAATCATCAAATAAATTAATTCATTCATTCATTCATCTCTGACTGTGGGATGAGAGTAAATCCTGCTCGCCCCACCTTTCAGTGTGTATCAACTGAATTACAGAACTCTATCTCTTTATGATAAATAGTCCGGTCCATGTAGCAAGGAAAGGCTCAATCAATGCTGCAAAGCTCCTAACACGGCATCACAAACATGCCATGTTGTTAGTACAACACTGCTGTCACCTGCATTCTTAACATCTTAATACTAGAGGTACATTCTCTTGAGACATGGTTGTTTTAAAACAAAATTCAAAATTATCACTGCCTATCTGCAACCAAAAGTAAGCATTTTGTGACTCAACCACTATTAGATGGTCAGTCCATTAGTCACTACAGGGTTAATATCTCTGGATCATGTTTGAACAAAACAGAGCTCCTCTAGGCTTAATGATGGGCCAGGTTATTGAAGAGCACATTTAATAACTCTAGTATCTACAGGCCCATTAGTAAATTGATATGTCAAATCCTATTTATCAACTGATTGATTACTGCAGGATGAGTGCGATGTGATAAACGATGGCACCTTGTGTCTGTCTGGCCAGCTTGCTCTAAAAGTTTTCACACAAACTTACAGCGTCAAGGACTAATAGTCCAGCAGCGCCGGAGAAGCCTATTGCACTGCTTCAGGCCATTTAATTAGATGGAGCTAAAGCTCCCCTCTTCATTTGAAGCCTGGAGACTGCTTCTTATGCAAATAATAAGAACTGTGAATACCAGACTATTAGCATTTTACAGTTAATCTCAGTCTCTGAGCCTCCCTCTTTTCTCTCTCTCTTTTTCTCTATCCCACTCTCTCTCCCCCATGTGAGCTACTGTAGAAAATGAGACAAAGATGGCAACTCCATTGACAAAAATAAAGAGTCAACATGAAGTGCTCAGAAACCAAATGACAGCAGCAGCCATTCTGGGACCATATGGCTTGTACTTGGGCAGCCATGTTGGGGCCATATGGCCGGTTTCCTACTGTACCTAGGGTCAAAGATCTGCTCCGGCTGCTTCCCTACACAGCACACCTTATGGCAGGTACATGAAAAATATGTTATGACTAGGCGTTCCCATATCGCAGCATCTTGATGACTTGCACTACCATTAAAATAAGCCTTGGTCTCAGAAATAGGAGTTGTACAGTAAAACTTCATTAATGGTTCATTTTGATAAAAACATAATCCTGGATGGCTAGCTGTGTTTTCATGAGTGATGGAGGGCATTTTTCTAACATCAAAGGAAAAGCAGCGATTCCTGACCCTTCCTACCCGGGAAGCCTTAATGACCTGTGTATGCAATCAATAATTATGAGCTGTTGTGCTAGAGATACAATGGTGTTTTCCAGGAGAGCAGCAAACATAAACAAACAGGCCCATTACCCTGGCAACAACCTCCCACCTCTTCCATGTGCCACTGCGACACGTGGCCTTACCTGCTCTGACCTTCTCCTCACAGGCACGGTGACGAAGGGAGGAGACATCTCTAACACACACACACACACACACGCACACACACACAAACACAGGCACACACGCACACACACACACACACCAAAAATATCACCATCTCAACATGCAAAGCCAGAGCTGATTGGTGCATATAGGGTAAAATCAAAGGATCAAACAAACAAGTGAAGGGTCACTGATCACTGCATAAAAATTAATATTGCATAATTGGTTTCCAATAATGGTTTTAAAACATCTAAGCCTCCTGGATAAGGTCATTAGGCAGGCTAGGCCCAATTTCCACTAAGTCTTGTCGAGTGTCTTCATAAATCTAGTCTGATGCTCCATTAAAAAAAGAAGAGAACACTCAGGTCCAACTGGAAAAAAGTTTTAAAAAATTTGATGGATGTATAAATGCATTCAGTAAGTGTCAAATACATTTTCATCACTGTCACGCATATTTACAATAATAATGATCCATCTGGCTTGCATGTAGATTAAAAGGCTGTTGATGGAAGAGTTATTTTTACTGTGTGACTAACTGAGTAGAAGCTAGCTTGCTAGAAATCTTATGGGGTTAGGTTGCTCCCATTTGGCTACTGGTGTAAACATTGGAAAGCGCTGCAGCACCTCCTCCTTGGCCGGTGCCCAGAGTGCACTCTGAATGCTCAGAGCGGCCGATGCTCTGAATACGCCACGGGGACTTTGAAAGTGCTCTGAATTAACCAGTGGTCCAGTGTAGAGCCAGATTACAGACTCAGGGTGCAAATTTTACAATCACACCGAACACTTTTAACACTTTGCAACAAGATTAAAAAAAAAACAACATCAAACATCGACACTGTCAGCCATCTGCACATGGTCAATTGGCTTAGGGCTTTGTTGATTGCCATTTAATTGGCATCCTTGTTAGTTCTATCAAAAGGAAGGAAACACCACTTCACTGACTTAGAGTGCCTGAGTGCATTCACCTCTTTCTTTGCCACTGTCTAGAGTGCAGTGTGAATGTTCAGAGGGGCGATGCTCTGAATATAGCAGAAGGACTTCCACAGTGCTCTGAATTAACTAATAGTTCAGTATGGAGCCGGAGTACACTCTTGTACCCGAAGTGCCAATCTGTAAGCACACCTAACATTTTAACACTGACAAGCATATGCATATGGTCCATTGGCTTAGGGCTACATTAACAGCTATTTAATTAACATCCTTGTTAATCCTATCAAAGGGAAGGAAACATCACTTCACTGAACACTGCATAAAAATTAACATTGTGCATTTGGCTTCGAATAATGTTTTTAAAGCATGTCAGCCCCCCTGATAAGATTATTAGGTCCTCTACAACCAATGCACCGCACTAAATTTCCACTTCGGTCTTGTTGGGTGCCTTCATAAATCTAATCTGATGCGCCATTAAAAAAGGAGAGAACACTCAGCTTCAACTGAAAGAAAGTGAAAAATATTAGGAGGACGTTTGAATGGGTCAAAATGTGTCAACTATATTTCTTTCACTACCACACACTTTTATGTCAGTAATGATCCGTGTGGTTTGCATGTAAATTAAAGAGGCAAATTGATGTCTGAGGATGCGTTATTTTTATTCTGTAGCGTGGAAGCTAGCTTTCTAGCAATTTTAGGGGATAGCTTGCTACCATTTGGCTCCTGCTGTACAACCACACCTAACACTTTTAACACTTTGCAACAAGAGACACGTAAGATAAAAACACTGACATCAAACATGGACACTGTCAGCCATATGTACATGGTCCATTGGCTTAGAGCTTCATTGATTGGCATTTAATTGACATTCTTGTTAATCCTATCAAAGGGACGGAAACGCCACTTCACTGAAATAGAGTGCTTGTGTGCATGCCTCTGTGTGTGTGTGTGTGTGTGTGTGCGTGCACATACCATGATGGCGGGATGTAGAGGATGTCACTGCATTATTCATTATAAAGCCCTGAGTGATTGTGTTCTCTTGTTACCATGGTATGGCCGAGATTGTCCCCCGCCATGTAAATCAATGGACGTACAACAGCTTCAGTCATTGGCCTCTCAGTAATAGAAAGCAGGAGACAATTACCACTACACAACCAGGAGACCCTTTGAAGAAAATGTCACCAAACACGCTACTGTGACGCGTCTTGAGACACTTGGTGTACACGTCCGGCTTTGTTAAGATTGTGATTCACTGGATTCAGGATTTTTTTTTCACTCAAAAATGTATGGTATAATCTTTTTTTATCTAAGGACTAATAATAAACGCAATAAATGTGTGTTTTACATGTATTTGGAGGCTGTACAATGTTTTCTCACATTTGTAATGTTTGCAATTATGTTAAGTTTGCGAGTATATTGAATCATGATGCCTTACAAAAAAAAAAAAGTTACCAAAAAAAGTTACAACAAAACATATTTTCCATTTACCAATGTTGAAGAATATATGTGAATTTCCACAAACTTCAGATAGTCAAACGAATTCCAGATTGTAACAAACACACACACACACACACACATACAGTGCAGCATGCTAAACGCCCTACGGTGACCGTCAGTCAGGCCAAAAATTGCTGGAAGATGAGTTGAGAGCCCAGCTCCCACAGAGATTGAGTTTATTCCGCTCCTCCGTCGATATTTTATCCAAGCTGAAATTATTGATCACTCTCCCCCGTTCAGTCACCCAGATACCCTGCTGCCATAATGTACCCTACATATTTGATATGGGAGCTATTTTTGAAACTTGGGTCTTTCAACTGTATGAAAAATTGAAAAGGACCGGAGGAGGGAGGGTGAGAGAGATGGAGGGAAGGAGGCGGGGAGGGAGCAAGGATGGAGGGAGGGAGGGAGGAAGGGAAGGAGAGAAGGAGTGAGAGAGAGAGAGAAAGAGAGAGACAGAGAGGAAAAAAGGGTAGACAAGGGTCATAGAGGAGAAGAGGTGTCATGAGGGGAAGTGGATGGGGTTGAGAGATGGGCATGTAGGAGGGAAAGATCGGAGATGGAGAGAGTGAGAGAGACAGCAAGAGAGGGAGCAGAACTGAGAGAGAGAGAGAGAGAGAGAGAGAGAGAGAAAGAGAGAGAAAGAGAGAGAGATGACCTTTCATTGCCTTCACTCACTCAAATAACATGACACTCTGTCACAACAGTACAGGGTGATAGTGTGATTTAGGAGGGGAGGGTGTGGGAGGGGCAGCGAAAGGACAAGGCAGTTATCTTGGCTCTCAACAACCCCGTCTTCAACCTGAGAGTAATCCCAAAACACAGTACACAACCACCAAAGCCAAGCACATGTAAATACTGTACTTTTACAAATTATAGTTCTGCTAGAGTCCCACACACTCTCTGAATACGTGTGTATTGACACCCATGTGCATACACACACACACACCACCACCACATAATGCCTACACACCCTCTTGGTGAGTTGTGTGTCCATCATGAAGTTGTGCACATGTTTCTCGGCCTTGGTCAGCTCCAGCTTCCTGGCTACCACGGCAACCACCAGAGCTGTACAGCCCGCACCCTGAGAGAGAGAGAGTGAGAGGGAGAGAGAGAGAGAGAGAGAGAGAGAGAGAGAGAGAGAGAGAGAGAGAGGAGAGAGAGAGGAGTGGGGAGAGAGCAGAAGAACAGACCACTGAGTCAGTCGGTGAAGAGGAGGAATTGGTAAATCAGTGGCTTTTGGCCAGGGAATTAGCCCAGATGATTGAAGAGCGCGAGGACAAATAAGACGAACGGAGCGCGTGACAGAAGGAGAAGTGAAAGGGAGAGAGGAAGGATTAGGAGGGATAGTTCAGCTCCAGATTCACATTTCCTCATGTTGAGAGACAAGCCAAGTCTATTTTCAATTCCAATCCATCTGGTGTGAGATCCCCGCTATACAGCTTCTATATGTAGCAGAAATAAATATGCCCAGTATACCGCAGATTAAAAAAAAAAACATCAAAGATTGACACCACCTAATTTCCTTTAATTAGATGCTGCCAATCTGAATTACATGGTGTCAATCTTCTGCTGTCACTGGAGGCTTGAGGCCTGCAGGAAGTGTGAAAATGTAAAACACGGACCGGTTTGTCTGTATTCCAGTACGCCCCACATGGGACATATGGCAAACTCATAAGGGAGAGAGCGACAGCGGTCTCTCAACCAGAAAGACATGCTTGAGAGGAGAGCAGGAGCAGAAACAGGGAGAGGAAGACAGACTTAATTAACTTTCAGATTAGACACTGTTTTCAATGGGGATGTTGAGTGCTCACAGGTTCCTCTGAAGGGGCAGGCACCGAGAGAAGAGGAGAAGGGAAGAGAGATAAAGAGGGTGAGGAGCTAAGAGTAAATATGAAGAGGGGAGGAAAGGAAGAGGGTCGGTTGGTTGGAGAGAGGGATACATGCAGAAAGTGAGTGTGTGCGCGCGGAAGAAGGGGAGAGAAAGATGGAGAGGAGGGCGGTGTTAATGAGGTCACATAACTCCTGATAAGAAATGAATTAAGATTAAGAGTGTTTAATGAAAATGTATGAGTGTGCTTCCTGGCTGCTTGTGCGTGCGTGTGTGTGTGTGTGTGTGTGTGTGCATGTGACAGTGAGAGAAGGAGAGAGAAT